>NW_006791012.1:4557222-4577203 GCF_000442215.2 Lipotes vexillifer
AAAGAGTGTTTAATTTAGAAATTACCTAACCTTTTTGGTTTCTATTTTTGATGACATTTGTGATCTAAATTAGCAACAAACCTGTGTCTCTCAGGCTTTTACATCAAACACCAAACCTGATTCGCAATTTTATTTTAGGATCAGCAACCCATTTATTAGGGTTCAGTCGGTCTCAGAGGTTTAAGGCCAGTCTAGGCCCAGGTAATCTGCAGATGAAGGGTGGAGAAGCAAAGGAACTAGTGCCCTTATCTTCAAGCAAAGCAGAAGAATGACCATGTCACCATTGGACTGGCATCCCCCCTGTGCTGCTTCTAGACCTCTGGGCAAAAGAGGAAGTCACAGAATGGCTGATGTTTGCCAAGTGTTGAGACTTTGGCCTCTCCCTGTGAACCAACAAAATATCCATAGTGTAGCACAGGGCCCGGTACAGACAGATGTTTGAAAAATTATTGCCGAAAGAATGAATTAATAAGTGGGTTTGCAGAGGATTTAAAACTTAAGTACAACCAACATCAGACTGATTAGTTTATTGGCTCACAAAGGATCATAATGGTTAGATGGAATTACAGGTAGTTTTTTTAATTGTCCAAACTTCCTATAATGTTATCATATTCCTATAACTATCGTATATTCCTCTAATGCTTTTGATTTTAAAAAAAAGAGTAATTTCAAGCCCTAGTGTTAAAAATTGAGTGATGAATTTTGATCTGTCCAAACAAAGTTACTTTAAGTAATAGGACTGCCATTATAAATAACAGACAATTGCTTTTTAAAAATATAAATCAATTATTTAATCATAGTAACAGATTCTATCATATGCATAACACAGTTATAGCAAATCCACTTAAAGCTTCCCTGGAGTGGGGAAAAGAGCATGGGTGAAAACTAGAGAATAAAATAGCGTATATTATTTTGGGCCTTCCATTGAGAAAGACTGTGAGATGAATGACCCTATTTTAACCTCTGTACCCACCATGTTGTCATTTACGAAGTACCCACCATGTTGTGGTTAGGCTTACCAGGAAACACTCAAGAGCAACCTCAGAAATTTTGTCATTAGTACATGTAGTCTGCCTCACACTACTGAGAAAAGTACTTCTTGAAATGTCTCAAAAAGGGAAGTATTAATATAAACATGCAACAGCTATGGTGGCCATCAGACCTCGACCAATGGTGTCATTGCTTTTACCCACAAACTAACTTGCTGTCAGAATCCTTCCCGCTTTCATCTG
This sequence comes from Lipotes vexillifer, assembly GCF_000442215.2. Taxonomy (NCBI): domain Eukaryota; kingdom Metazoa; phylum Chordata; class Mammalia; order Artiodactyla; family Lipotidae; genus Lipotes; species Lipotes vexillifer. The sequence continues at coordinate 4,558,455 of NW_006791012.1, forward strand.
AGAAAACAGATCACATGAATTCTAAGGCCCTTACACAGTACCATGAACACTATGAGGCCTGTCCAGATGGGAACTATGAATATTATCGTTCAAAGACAATATAGAATAAATATTGAGGAGTTGTTTTGACCATGAGCCCTGATAAATTCTATCCTTCAGCTAAATGCCTTTCTGATGTCTTCCCAGCAGTAACACCCGGGTTATTTGAGTATTTAAAAGGAGGCTTTCCAAAAAAGACGGGATCGAAGGACAAGATATTTTATCAAGTTCTTCAAAAGCAACAGTTGAAGTGAACAGACTGTTGTGGATGCTTTTAATTTGTGAGTTTGTGAAGTTATATGCTCATTTCTGTCATTAAGAAGTAAGAGATAAAAATCCCTTTTAAAATCACTGAACCAACATGGATAGGGTCTTTACAGACTTTTCTCATACCTGTCATTTCTGTCTCTGAAGATTTGAATTTTCATTCATTTAAAAATATTTACTGATTTCCTACCAGGCGGCTAACACTGATCTGGTGCTTAGAAGACATCAGTGAACAAAATAAACAGATCCCTGTCCTAATGGAGACTACATTATAGGTGGGAAGCAGAAAATAAACCATAAATACAGTAAGTGATTTCAATAGACATTAGAAGGCATAAATGTTATGGAAAATGGAAATAGTAAACCAGGGTAAGATGATCAAGAGTGCTAGATGTGAAGAGGGAAGGAAAGTTCAGTTGAAATAGGTGGCAGGGTGGTCCCATTGAGAAGGTGAAAACCTAGGGAACATGTGAAGAAGGTGAGGGGGTGGGCCATGTGGCCATCTGGGTAAAGCTTTCCAGGCCAAAGGTCTGAGGTGTTTGAGGAACAACAAGGAGACCAGCATGGCTGGAAGGGAATGGGTGAAGGTGAAGTTAGCAGCAGTTGAGGCCAGAAAGGTGATGAAGAAGCAGGTCATCTGGGTTGCATAAGCCTTTGAGGGGACTTGTTTTACTCTGAGTGAAACAGGACACCATTGTGAGGTTTCTGAGCAGAAGAGTAACATGATCTGACTTTATTTTTGAAGTATCTCTCTGACTGAATTCTTGAGACTAGCCTGTAGTAGAAGCAAGGGGCAAGGGTTAGAAACAGGGCGACTTGTTAAGAAGTGATGGCAATTATCCAAGAGAGAGATGACAGTGGCTCAGACCAGGCTAGGAGAGGTGGAGGTGGTGAAAAGTGGTTGGATTCCATATATATTTTGAAGGAGGAGCCAGCAAGACTTGGTTGTGAGAAAAAAGACAAAAGAAGAGTCAGGGATGACTGTAAGGTTTTTGTTCGGAACTAATTAAGGATAGAGTCGCCATCCACTGGGGAGGTGTAGACTGTGGATGGGGGCAGGCTTTCAAAGGAAGAATGGGAGTTTGAGTCTGGACTTGTTAGGTCTGAGATGTCAAGTCGGCAGTTGCATAAAGGTCTGGAGTTCAGAAGAGGAGTCTGGGCTGGAGATACACTTTTGGCAGCATGTAGATGATATTTAAGGCCATGAAACTGGGTGAGATCACCAAGGGAAGGAGTAAGGAACAGAAGAGGCCTAAGAAGAAGACCCTGCAGCTCTCCAGGGTTATAAGGTCAGGGAGGAGAGGAGGGACCAGCAAAGGAGACTGAGAAGGAATGCCCAGTGAGGAGGAAGAAACCCAAGAGAGGGTGTGTCCTGGAAGCAAAGTGAAGAAACTGTTCCAGAGTAGAGGGAGAAACCAGCTATGTCAAATGCTACTGACACACAACTACGCTGAGGCCTGAGAACTGACAGATGGACCTATAAAAGTACAGTCATTGGCATCTCTGAAAAGAGCAGTTTCAATGAAGCATTCATGGGAGACACATGTTTGGAGCAAGTTTTAAGAGGTGATAAGAAGAGAGACATTAGAGGCAGCAAATATAGATAACTGGTTAAAAAACTTTTGCTTAAAAGAGTACAAAGCAATGGAACTGTGGCCCTCATTTTTCTTAAATGTTTATTCATGTATTAATATGAAAAATTAATAATTTCCAAATTAATGCCCTGTTTTCTTTCAAGCAGGCAAACATGTCCTAAACATGGTTATTTACTATGGAGTTATTTAACAAACTATTAATATTACTCTTGGTATAAGGTCATTTCAGAGATTATAAAATAATTTCTGCTATAAAAGACCCTTGATCCATAAGATCCAGCAATCCCACTCCTAGGCATATGTCTGGAAAAGATGAAAACTCTAATTCAAAAAGATACATGCACTCCAATGTTCAGAGTGACACTATTTACAATAGCCAAGATATGGAAGCACCTTAAATGTCCATCGACAGATGAATGGATAAAGAAGATGTGGTATACACACACACACACACACACACACACACACACACACACACACACTAGAATACTACTCAGCCATGAAAAAGAAAGGAATGAAATAATTCTATTTGCAGCAACATGGATGGACCTAGAGATTATCAAATTAGGTGAAGTAAGTCAGACAGAAAAAGACAAATATATGATATCACTTATATGTGGAATCTAAAAATAATGATACAAATGAACTAATTTACAAAACAGACTAACAGACATAGAAATAAGCTTACATTTACCAAAGGAAAGAGCGGGGGAGGGATAAATTAGGAGTTTGGGATTAACAGATACACACTACTATATGTAAAATAAACAACAAGGACCTACTGTATGATATGGAGAACTATATTCAATATCTTGTAATAACCTATAATGGAAAAGAATCTGAAAAAGAATGTAAGTAGGTAGGTAGATGGATAGATATAGATACACATAAAACAAAATGAGGAGACAGAGGAATATGTTCCAAGCGAAAGAACAAAATAAAACCCTAGAAGAAAAACCCTAATGAAATGAAGATAAGTAATTTACCTGATAAAGCCTTCAAAGAAACCATCATAAAGATGCTCACTGAGTTCAGGAGAAGAATGGAGGAACTTAGGGAAAACTTCAACAAAGACTTAGAAAATATAAGAAACAACAAATCAGAGCTGAAGAGTACAATAACTGAAATAAAAAATATGCTAGAGGGAATCAACAGCAGATTAGATAATACAGAAGAACGAATAAGTGATCTGGAAGACAGAATAATGGAAATCACCCAACCAGAACAGCAAAAAGAAAAAAGAATTTTTTAAATTGAGGAGCATTTAAGGAACCTCTGGGACAACATTAAGCATAATAACATTTGCATTATAGGGATCCCAGAAGGAGAAGAAAGAGAGAATGGAATAGAAGACTTACTTGAAGAAATCATGGCTGAAAACTTCCCTAAGCTGGGGAAAGAAACAGACATCCAAGTACAGGAAGTACAGAGAGCTCCAAACAAGATGAACTGAAAGAGATGCACACCAAGACATTAAAATGAAAATGGAAAAGGTAAAGATAAAAAGAGAGTCTTAAAGGCAGCAAGAAAAAAAGCAACTAATCACATACAAGGGAAACCCCATAAGACTGTCAGCTGACTTTTCAGCAGAAACTTTGCAGGCCAGAAGGGAGAGGCAGGATATATTTAAAGTGCTAAAAGGAAAAAACTTACAACCTAGAATACTCTGTTTGGCAAGGTTATGATTCAGAATTGAAGGAGAGCTAGAGTTTCCCAGATAAGTAAAAACTAAAGGGGTTCATCACACCTAGATAGCCTTACAAGAAATGTTAAAGGGTCTTCTTTAAGCAGAAAAGACCACAACTAGAAATAAGAAAATATATGAAAGAAAATCTCACTCATAAAGGCAAATAAATAGTAAAGGCAGTGGATCAGCCACTAAAAAGCTAGTGTGACAGTTAAAAGACAAAAGTAGTACAATCAACTATAGCTACATAGGTAGTTAAGGGACACACAAAATAAAAAGATGTAAAATATGACATCAAAAACATAAAACATGGAAACGGGAATAAAAATGTAGTGCTTTTAGAATGCCTTCAAACTTGAGTGACTATCAGCTTAAAATAGACAGCTGTAGATACGGGTTGATATGTATGAACCTCATGGTAATCACAAACAAAAAACCTACAATGGATACACACACACACAAAGACGGGAATCCAAACATAATAAAGGAATCCATAAAACCATAAGTGAAGAAATTAATATCAAAAAACCAACAGCATGACTAAAAATTAGGCAGAAGATCTGAATAGACATTTTTCCAAATAAGACAGATGGCCAACAAGAACATGAAAAAGTGCTCAACATCACTGATCATCAGGGAAATGCAAATCAAAACCACAGCGAGATAACACCTAACACCTGTCAGGATGGCTGTTATCAAAATGACAGGAAGCGGTAAGTGTTGGTGAGGTTGTGGTAAAACGGGAGCCCTCGTGCGTTTTTGGTGAAAATGTAAACTGGTGCAGCCACTATGCAAAACAGTATGGAGGTTCCTTAAAAACCTAAAAATAGAACTACATAACATCCAGCAATTTCACTTCTGGGTATTTATCTGAAGAAAATTAATTCAAAAAGAACTCATGCCCTTATGTTCACTGAAGCACTGTTTACAGTAGCCAAGATATGGAAGCAATGTACGTGTCCATCAATAGATGGATAGATAAAAAAAGATGTGAGATATATATATACACATATGAAATCTAAAAAACAAAACAAACAAGCAAATTAAAACAGAAACAGACTCATAGATACAGAGAACAAACTGGTGGTTGCCAGAGGGGAGGAGAGTGGGGGGACGGACAAAATAGGTGAAGAGGATTAAGAGGTACAAACTTATCTATATAATAAATAAGTCACAAGGCTGCAATGTACACATAGGGAATATAGTCGATAATATTGTAACAACTTTCCGTGGTGACAGATGGTAACTGGACTTATTTTGGTGATCATTTCATAACATATAAAAATATTGAATTATGTTGTACACCTGAAACGAATATAATATCTCAATATAAATAAATAAAAAAACACATAAATAAGGTTTACTCCCCTCTCCCACAACAAAGCCATAACTAGGAATCAGACAGACCAGTATCTGAGTCCCAGTCTCTCAGATTACTTACTAGGTGGCTTTGGGTCAATCATTAACCTGCCGGGGCCTTAGTTTCCTCACTGGTAAAATAAATGAGAATCATTTTGTCTACCTCCATGGGTGAAGATCAAGTCAGTTAAGGCAGGTAAATCACTTGGCAACTAGTAAACTCTCAACAGTTGGCAGCTATCAGAGTTCACTATTTGGATGAAGAGGATATGGTCAGGAGCCCTCCTAGGCAGACCCTGGAGAGGAGATGCTGCAGCAAAGTGTGCAGTGGGCAAGGGGTGTCCAAGCTGACCCTTGGGAACTCCCAGGATCTGCCATATTAGTCCTGGTACTGCCCCCAAAACCCTCACCCGCACTCATAACTCCTCTGGTGGAACTGAAAGTATATGGAGAACTTCGCAAATGTCAACTGTGGCTAATAATCTATCCCACTGAGAAACTCATAAAAGAAAACACACACATACCCGTGCACACAGAGACAGTAATCTAGCTTCAAAGCAATCAAGAATGTTATTTTCCCTGGGCCAGAGCAGGGTTAGAGATATTCTGGGACCTGTCCTCAGGGGAATTATTTCTAAGAACCTTGATAAAATGTACAAAGCTAGGGCAGAAAATAGCAAGGTGAAAAGCAGTGGTTAGGTAGAGGGTTCTCTAAGAGAAACAACTAATTAATTGGTTCAATTGGAGCTTCTTTTATATATTGATTCCTACTCCCAGGTCAGCAGCATCACTTTCCAGGTGATGTGAAGATGGTGAATATACAGCAAAAGGGCCTGGCAGGTATACAGAGCTAAGCTAACAACTGTCGATACAGCCCATAGAATATTTTCACTCCTGGTTTTGGGGGGCTGCTTCTACACAGGATCCTTTCTACTACTCTGCTGGTGATAGCACCTCAAAGATCTATGAAACAAATCTCATGTTAACAAATTTATTGCTGAATGAATATAGGCTTTGGGGTTCCACAAAATTGGAGCTCTCCTAACACCAGCCAGGAAAATGTGGCTAAATTACCTAACGTCTCAGAGCCTTGGTTTGCTCATCTGTTAAATGGGCCTCAATAAAGCCTACTTCTCTGGAGTTGTTGCCAGGATCAAATGAGAAATGTATGCAAAACTCCCAGCACCATGCATGACACACAGAAAGCACTCAAGAAGTGGTAGAGTATTACCATTAAGTAAAAGGACTAATGATTCTTTAATGCTTTCTTTTAACAAGAGTTTCCACCCATCCCCAACAAAGGAAAGCTACTTTAATAAACCAGTCATTCGTGTGATTTGTGATTTCACTGCCCAACCCTAGTTCCTGTGGAATGTTTAGTGTAATCCAGTTGAACCCTCAGCAAGGTCCCTGGGCCTGATCTTCAAATCCAGTATCACTATGGCAAAGAACCGGAAGAGGAGAGAAGAGTAACATTGTACCAAACATGCCCTCTTTCCTTTTTCCTAAAGCCTGTTTGTCCCCTTCTCCCAATGGCTCTTCAGTTCCCAGAGAGCAGAAACTCCTGGGAAACAGGAAGTAGCAAAGGCCTGTGAGAAAATCCCCAGACGAAGACCAGCAATAAATCTCTCCCAGCAACAGTTTGGTCAGAAGAGGGAAATTCCCCACCAGCCCTCAAAAACAGCCCCTCAAGGAAGCTTAGAGGAGGTTAATTTGGGAAATCCCCTCAGAGGCAACAGAACAGAAACGGAAATCTGCTTCTTAAGAGACGTCTGAAAGGAGTAAGCCAATTAGTGGCTGTCTGGGGAGTGCTCTGTGTTAAGCCACACTGCTGCTGCTACCCCCGCTTCCACCTTTTCATCCTGATCCTGAGGGCAACCCTAAAGGGACCCAGTTGTCAGAGCCACTTGACACCCACTCTTCCGAGGTTCCCATCCCGTTAGGCCTCCCTGTAAACTCTCTCCATACCTACGGTAGAATATCCAGCCACCGTTGTCGTTCTGAGTTTCCTTTAGAGCCACGAAGCAACAAACCCTCGGGTTTTACTGAGTTCTAATTTGAATGTGACCTTGGGGTCACGTTTCTTAGCTGCTGCTAAGCTCCTGTCGGGGAGGAATCCTTCCCACAAAGAAGAAAAACAGAATCATAGAAACCTTGTCCCTTTGAAGGGCTTAGAATGGAATGTCCGCTGATGAGTGGGAGCAGAGAAAGTATATAAACACTGTTGGAAAGGGGCCTGGGAGGGAGGGGGATGGGGACTGTCGGCTTATGGCTCACTGATCTCTACATGCACTTGAGGCCCACGTCCCAGCTCACCAGGAAGCATGCCCCTTCCCGCAGGACTTCCACTGGGTGTTTGGTTTTTGTTTTAATTTTTATTTTATACTGGAGTATAGCTGTTAATCAACTATACACCATTGGGTGTGTTTTTTTGATCTGTGATTTTTTTTTTTAATTACGTAATTATTTATTTTTGGTTGCATTGGGTCTTTGTTGCTGCGTGCGGGCTTTCTCTAGTTGCAGCGAGCGGGGGCTACTCATCGTTGCAGTGCATAGGCTTCTCATTGCAGTGGCTTCTCTTGTTGCAGAGCACGGGCTCTAGGTGCGCGGACTTCAGTAGTTGTGGCTCGCGGGCTCTAGAACACAGGCTCAGTAGTTGTGGCACACAGGCTTAGTTGCTCCGCGGCATGTGGGATCTTCCTGGACCAGGGTTCAAACCCGTGTCCCCTGCACTGGCAGGCGGATTCTTAACCACTGCACCACTAGGGAAGTCCCTTGATCTGTGATTTTAAATGACCGTTTCAGGAAGATGACAAAAATGAGATTTTAGTAGAAGAGAGAGGAAAGTAGACTTCATGACAGCTAAAACTTTCTTTACTGTATACTTACCCCAAATAGATATAAAATTTTGGAAAAGAGAAGTTTTTAAAGGAGTAAGTACTCTGTGTTTAAAATCCTATAAAATATTATGCTCTGCTAGAGTATGTGCCCTTTTATGTAGTCAGGACACACCATTGTATGATTCACAATTACAGGTTCCACTTTAAAATACTTTTTGACTCCTGGAAAACCACCCTGCCAAAAATCACTTCCCTGGTACTTTCAAACAAACATGGTTCTTATTCACTTCAGTTCATGTGGCTTTGTTAAGATTCTTTTTCCAGAAATTGTAAAGATTCTTAGCCACCTACTTTTCTCCATGCTTGGAATAAGCCAGAAAACTCCTTTTTGGGTTTGCATGTTTTGAAGCAATTAGCCTATTCTTTAAATTCATCCTGTACACACAAATAATAATTACAGTAGTTACATTGAAATGATTATCCTACACTTGCAAACTCTAGATAGTCAACATACCCTCAAGAGGTATTATTCCATTTTTTTCATTTGGGAGCCTAGGAGGTATTTAATTCTCACTTTCTAGCAAGGCCAAAGAATATTTCTGATTTCAGGGTAAACTTTTCCTCTGTTCTCAGTGCTACTGTAGTTACAAATGTGAAATCCATTAAATGATGCACGTCAGCAAAAAAACAGCTCTTTAATGCAGGCACAGATGAAACAGATTCCAACATGGGTCTGAGAGTAATAAATAAACTAATAAAAAAGGAAACCAGGGAGCAACCTTGATGGAAGTAAGCTGTTTGCCTTTGCCCTAGAAAGTTTATAGTGTTTTAAACAATTGTAAACATGTCAGTATACATGGATACTGTTTCCATAGCAGCATAGCCACAGTTAAGAGTTTCTCCAAACATACCCAAAAGGAAACTAAAAATAGCTTGTCTTCAATATCAAAATACATACATATACATATTCAGACAACAGTACACAAAGTAATGTGTAATTAGAAGTTCTGCAGACACCAACCTTTCACAAAAGCACATCACAGGTGACTTTAAAAACTAATGAGTTCAGTACATATAGGAATGGGAGAGAGACCAAAGAGTCCAAGAGAGGGAAAGACACCACCTTGAACTCTGAGATCAGAGGCTCGTGACCCCAAATGCCTCCAACCGTTGCTTTTTCTGCTCCACCTGACACTTCCCTGGCCCCCAAGGGCCCCTGTGTCCTATTTACCTTTGGCTCCTATAAAACTGGGGTTGAGTGTATGATTCATATTATTATCTCCATTTATGGCAGTATTCTCTCATCTTCTTAAGTTTTCTAGCCAGTATATTTCATCCTCTCAATAGAGATTGAACAGTAGTTGCATTTTAAAGAATAATGTAAGACCAAATGCCACACTTTCCCAATGAACTTACTTCAACTGACATATAGAGACAGGAATAGTGATTCCAAAATGAAGACAGTGTGTCAGTATACTTTTTGCAGCTTTGCGGTTTGTACTTTTTATTTATAGTATATCCAAGAATTACAAGTATTTTAAAAACATCATGTAGTGGGAAATATTCTTGCTAGGGTATATGCAATTTGTCATCTAAGCTGGGACACTTTTGAGAGTGAAAGAGAGTATTGTTTATAATTACATTGGGGAAACAGGTGTAAACCAAGACTGCCTCAGGCAGGCCCAGACAAATGGTCACACAATATTACACCCAAGAGTATAAGCATCTTGAGGGCAGGGATGAGGTTTATTTACTTTTGTACTTCAGCACCTATTGCAGTGCTTTATACCTAGAAATAACTCAATAAATTCTTGTTAAGTGAATGACTTTTGTCATTGGATTATATTCTGTAAAACTTTAAAAAGTATTTTTATACATAACACTAAGCTGGGCATATTTCTTTTTTTTAGTCCACAGTCTATGTGTTAGGGTTAAATAAAATCCAACATAGCTCTGCAAGTGAATCTTTCTTCTCCATCATCCAATCTTCTCCTTGAAAGTAAAGAGAATAAAACTGGAAAAGTAAAATATACCTATGAGTCATAAAAAATAATTCTATCAGTGTGGGATGATTTATGAAAGCACTGAAGGAGGTTTAGAGTATGGATTCAGGTAAGAAGCAATTTCATACTCTACAATGGTTATTATCCTGGTTTCCTTTTCTCTGCCAGGAATGTTGGCCACTAGGGAGAAATACAGAACAAGTATCAAATGAGTACACTCCAACTAGGACGGATGCTGTTTGTCTTTCACAATGAGGAGTTAGGAGGAGTACTAGTCATTGGTGAATTCCCAGGAGTAATGGTAAGAGCCTCTTCACCTTCTGCCAGGATCTCCCAGGAACACAGGGAATGTCTTACACAAGTCACTTTCCATTTGATGGACCCCCAGTTCTTGGTTTATAAGCTGCATGAAAGGATTGCTGTGGAAAATAATCATAATATTCAAGAGGAGCACTTAGCAGTCTTCCTGTGAAAAGCACTGTAAGTCTCCCTACCCCTCCATGGAGAGGCAGCAGAGTTTGGGAGGCGACAGGGCCTATCTTCGGGATCTCAGTATCTCAGACTCTGCAATCTTACTGTTTGTTTGTGTTTGCAAGCCAGATTATCCTATGGAATGTTACCTAAACTTTTTGGGCTCTGGTTTCTTCATCTTTCAAAGAAGGAAAATAATAATTGTACCTTCTTAAAGGGTTGTTTGTGAGGGTTAAACAATATTCATGTAAAACACCTAGAACATAAATGTCAGCTATTGTTTCTATCCAGCTCTATGTTTCTTTGGCCATTTGGCAAGAGTTCTACTGGAAAAAAAATTTAATTAAAGGCACAAATTATGCTTTTATGTTTCTAATCCAAAGAAACCCAAATGTGTGTACCTAGTGCCAGAAGGAATCTTCGAGGCCTAGGCCACTTATAGACTCGATCCACATCCTATTCTCGTCTCTCTCCCCAGAATTTGCTTGTTAACACCAAGGGGACTTTGTATTTTATTATTATTATTATTATTATTATTTATTATTATTATTAACTAAATTCCATCAAACCCAAGCCAGTTTGTGTGCTGGACCATAACCAGCCACTGCATTTCAGTGAAAGCTGAAAGCCTGCACCTAAAGAATGATATTTCTTCTTTAATATCTAATTTAGAAGCTAGAAAAACTGCAGAGAAGTGAGCTTCTTTACAGAATTATGTAAGGCTTTATATTTAATGAATTTCCAATGCCTGAGTGGAGGGGTGTGGGAAATGGGCTCTTTATATTAATCAAGCCATGTTGTTATCTATGGAGAGTATGCCAGTTGGTTAAATAGAGCCAAATTCTGTTCTGTCAGATAATTGTGGAATTTGACATTCATAGAGTTTCTTTTTTAATTCTGGGAATAAGAAATCTACAAACTCATTAAATTATGAAATGTTTCAACCCTATTATCCTAATACAATTACCCCGTGGACTATACTACCACAGGAAGTCTTTGGGACAGCTTCTGATGTTTAGAAAGACTCAACAATAGGAATTCGATTCATATAAAAACCACCACAGTGTGGTTTAAGAAATTAAATGAACATAAATCCATCTGATTTATAGTTCTAGTTAATGATTCTAAGGAAAGATACTGGTATTCACACTCAGCATAGAGTCTTTTATCCAACAAATCTATACTGGTATTCAGAGTGCAGGAGAGCAGGGAATTCCCTGGCAGTGCAGTGGTTGGGTCTCTGTGCTTTCACTGCTGGGGCCAGGTTTGATCCCTGGTCAGGGATCTGAGATCCTGCAAGCTGAGCAGTACAGCCAAAAAAAAATTCTAAGTGAAGAAGGACAGAAGGAAACAGGATCCAAACCTGCTTAAGAATATTTGGGGGCAGGAGAATTGGCCACAATATCTGTCTGTTCCTTTTGAATAGTAACAGCTACAATTCATCTATCTATAGCAGTGTTACCATTTATTGCTTCCTTAGCCACATTAAGGGAAATCTAATTATTTCCCACAAAATAGGAGTTTCTAATGAAACTTTTATTTTTCAATGCATTTAATAAACTAGGAAGATCTAAATAGCACCTAGATTGTCTTAGAGTCTTTAGAAACCCTGACTTCTTCATATCCTACCTGAAATGTTCACATGCTAATGAATGGAACCAGCACAGTGGAGTGGAAGTTGTCAGGGCTGGGAGTTGGAGAAATAGAACTCCTGTCACAGTTCTGTGACTTATGAGCTATGAACTTGGGCAAGTCATTTGGCAGTGAAATATTGTTGGAGAACAGGAAATTAGCATGATCTCAGAATGTTACCCCACAGAGTATTTCTTAATACTCTTTAGGAAGAAGGGTGCCTGTACAATGGAGAAATCTGTCAGACACCAGCTTAACCTAGTGATCAAACTTAACATCTCCAATAATGGGCAAACTGATATTATGTGACCCCATTCCAAGCCCTTAGCAGACATCGTTAATGGTTCTCAGCACGGTTTCCCATGAAGCCAGGGCACAGACTCAGAATCTCTCTCAGGACCATTGGCATCATCCTGGAGAAGGTGTTTGAGAACCTAAACAGGGTGCTGATGCTGTCCTGCAAGTACTGGACATAGCATGAAGTGCGACTTCCTCTGTAGTATTGGGGGCCTCCAGGACATCTCCCAGGTGGCTCTGAGAGCCTCAGTAGATGAAGGATTAAAGATCCTGGGGCCTTGCAAATGGGACAGTCGAGATGTCAGGCAGCTCTACCGTCTGGGGAGAAAACTGTGTGTATGTTTGTTTAATCCAAAAGAAAAAAAAGAAAGGGCTGTTATCAGTTGGTCAGGGCTGCCAATAAGTGAGATACAACTTATTTGCTGTCAGATTATTTATGGTAACTGAGGTATCACATTTGAAGCCACTTCGTTGATTAGGGTCACACTTTCATATCCTACAGAAAGAAAATTTGCTGGGGCTCTGCCCCCACTCGGACTTCAAAATTGTTCTCCAAAATTAAAATGTATTCATCTGAATACTCCCAATGGTGGCAAGTAGACATCTTTAGAGGCTGAATTTGTGCTTAAATGTCACCTTTCCCATCTAACAAACTGTTTTCTTCTTGTTATTTCTCTAGCTCAGCCCCTTATCTGTTTCCTTTATACCACTTACCCCAACTGGCAAGTATTTTTAAAATTTGTTTGTTAGCATGTTGCTGTGGGGATGGATTTGGTCTGTCTTCCCTATTATAACGTCAGCTCCAACAGAGCAGGGACTATTTCTGTCTTGTGTATCGCTGAATCCTCAACTTTTAACATATAGCCTGGCACACAGGACACTGAATGGATATTTACTGATTAAATGAATCAGTGGGTAAATGAATAGATTTGTTTTTTAAAAAAATATCCCAAGTTATTTAGAGTTAAGTCTATGGGGAAGCAAAACAAATAATCAACCTTCCATGTCATGGCTAAAAATTGAGGTGACATGCTAAGTATTTAGTCCTAAGTGGTTCACAAACCCTAACCCTGGCTCTAAAGGTAACACTAGGGCTTCCCTGGTGGCACAGTGGTTGAGAGTTCGCCTGCCGATGCAGGGAACACGGGTTCGTGCCCCGGTCCAGGAAGATCCCATATGCCGCAGAGCGGCTGGGCCCATGAGCCATGGCCGCTGAGCCTGTGCTTCCGGAGCCTGTGCTCCGCAACAGGAGAGGCCACAACAGTGAGAGAGGCCTGCGTACCGCAAAAAAAATAAATAAATAAATAAATAAAGGTAACACTAAAACAAAAAATTCCAAAATGCTTTGAGCAGTGCTTTGCTAGGATAAGTATGTGTCTTCCAATGTGACTCTGAAGGATAAAAAGTAATTTGAATGTATAAGTTGTGTCATTTTTTTTAACATCTTAATTGGAGTATAATTGCTTTACAATGGTGTGTTAGTTTCTGCTGTATAACAAAGTGAATCAGCTATATGTATACATATATCCCCATATCCCCTCCCTCTTCAGCCTCCCTCCCACCCGCCCTTTCCCACCCCTCTAGGTGGTCACAAAGCACCGAGCTGATCTCCCTCTGCTATGCGGCTGCTTCCCACTAGCTAGTTGTGTCATTTTTTAAAACAAGTTTTATTCATTGCCTCGGAGTCCTACATACCTTGAATATCTTACATAACACATGGAAAGGAATGTTCTCTCTATAACCCTTGCTTTAGAGAACTCTCTGGTTGTCAGCTGAAGCTCATGAACAAAGTGTTCTTTCAGGGCTGAGCAAGACCACAGCTGAATAGCAGATCAGATTAACCAATGCCACCATAGCTGTAATGACATCCTTAGAAACTTGAGAGTCCTCGCTGAAAGAACAAAGATCAATATTTAGTTTCTTATATGCCTTCTGGGCATTCCATCACTTTTATGGCCTCCTGTTCTGCCAGTTCTCTCATCTCGAACTTGACTTTGCTCTTCTGGGAAAATAGACTAGAAATAATAGTAATACGAATGTGAAAGCACTTTCAACAAATTATAAAGTTTGAGTCACAATACTTGTGCTTTGTTAACACCAAGATTTGGCTTCTTTAAAAAAATAAATCTTTTCCTGCTGTATTTTCAAACCGATGTATTTTTTGGTATGAACCACATAGACTTTACTCTTTACTAACTACGTTTCAGGTGAAAGGAAGAAGCAAAAGTTACCTACTTATTTTATATTCCTTTAATACACTGAAGCCTGTAATACTAAGCAATGCACAGTCTAACTCTTGGTTTCAACTATTCCCAGATATAGATTTTACACACTGTTGCCAAGGCTTCAACTCACACAATACGCCAACCTCCCAATTTTCACACATTTATTTTAATTTTTTAATAAAACAAAGAAGAAATTAAGACTAGTTTTGGAATAATAAGACTAGTTTTGCCCACCAAAATATTTTGCAATTGGAGCTGATGGTGTCATTTGGGAGTGTTGCTGGTGGGGGTAATGTGATATAATACCCTGTACAGTGAGGATCTAAGCCCAGGCCTAGTCACCATCCACCTTTTCTTTTTTTTTTTGGCGGTACGCGGGCCTCTCACTGCCGTGGCCTACCCAGCTGCGGAGCACAGGCTCTGGACACGCAGGCTCAGCGGCCATGGCTCACGGGCCCAGCCGCTCCGTGGCACGTGGGATCCTCCCAGACCAAGGCACAAACCCGTGTCCCCTGCATCGGCAGGCGGACTCTCAACCACTGCGCCACCAGGGAAGCCCGAAAGATTTTTTTTCAACCTACTGGAGCATGATTTCATTTTTTTCTTATGACAAAATTCACTTTTATTTTTTTAAATTACTTCTTCTCAGGAGCCTAACCATCATGCTGAGCAAGAGAGATAAGAGTACCCTGCTGGAGGTGCCTGGAGATTAGCTAGTTGGAGCCTCTGGGCATTTGTATCACTTTGGCTCCATCACAAGCTTTCCTTTCTACCGGTAGTTCCCACATCCCATCCCACACACCCACCCAACATGCCTATCTCCAAGGGCCCTGGAGCTCCTAAATTACCCTACCCCTTTCTTCCAGTACTCCCAAAAGAGTCCAGCCCTGTAAAGGGTACAGCCTCATACAAAAACAAGAAGTGGAAATGTTTCTTTGTTTCTACTCTGTCTGCATTCTCCTGGTATCCCTCTCCTGTGGCATTCCATCAGGGAGGAGGGGGCAGGCAGAGGCAAGTGGTTCTAGGGTTGCAGGAACATAGGAATCTTTGTGGGATCACAAAGATTCATTTCTTTCTTTGGGCCTCAATCCACCTCCCAGCAACAGTTCCACTATGGAAGGAGGAGGATGAATTTTGGGTGATCTCGTAACAATTTCAGCCACACAAAATTTCAAACTCCCTAGACCCACTGAAACTGAAATTGGAATGGCCTCAAAATATTCAGGATCTCATGGTTTGGTTTTATTTTTGTTGTTGTTGATACAGATTCTACTGATTCAAATAACAAGGCATCAGCTACTCAGAAGATAGCTACGTTCCTTGTCTGATAGTCTAGCCCATCTATCATGTTCCAAAGACCAGATATGTAATTTTATTTCTTGATAGTTCAGAAGAAAAACATTAGTAATGATTTTCACAGGTTGCCTATTAATTTTCCCTTTCCACCTTGGGGTTGTGCAACCACTAACACAGGTGTGTTTGTCTCCAAACCCCTGAATTTGCACATGCAGTCATTTAGTTGCTTAACTACTCAAGTGGATAGAACAACAATTAGTCATTTACAAGCACAGATTTGTGAGTAGGAAGAGTGGCCTCACCAAAATTAGGGCTGCAAATATATAGATTAAAATTGAAAATTGGCCTCAGTTATCACAAATAGCTAGGTAGAAGTATGTAGTTGCTTTTGCAGCCAACTAGTAACCTCTTTAGCACCGAATCCCCTAACTGACTGCCACCAACTCCCTAGCACAGGCCTCTACTTCAGCCATCTCTAACCTTCTGATAGTGGCCCAGATGCACAGGATATGGCCAGGAGCCCATTTGCAGCCGTAGCCCAGGACTCCCAGAGAGTCACAGTCTGTCTTGCACCTTAGTGGTTTGTATACAGTTCTTCTCTCCCCTTCTAGATAATAGATTCCTTGAAAGCAGGATCCATGTCATGCTTTTCTTTCTATTTCCCATAACACTTCCCTGACACATAATCATTGCTTAATATTTACTTGTTGATTTGAATTGGGTCAAGTCACAGATGAATCTGGGCCCAAACCTGCAACTGAGGCCACATTCAGATGGTGCTTTCACTAATTAAGATGCTGGACACCCATGCTGGATTTGCTAGGTCGGGTGCCTCCAGACTACTAATCCCCTCCCTGTATACCCTCCACTTCTGTCTTCCTTTTCACCAAAGATGCTGATGTCATTGGATCTTGCTTCTACTAGAAGAGGAACTCGAGAAGGAAAGGGAAACCTTTGTCCAGACCTCACCCTTAGCTTCCTTGTTTCCTTTCTTGGTTTCCATGTTGGTCGTGTGGCAACCATAGGAAAATGTTTTGGAGCTCACTGTGAGGTTCCTGAAAATGTGGGGAAGTTCTCATAAACCTATAGGCCTCCTCTGTAGTCTCTCCTTAACCTCATACTTGGAAGCCAAAAAGGTCACTTTGTTTCCTTCAGTTCTTCAGAAAACTGGAGCCTAAACCCAGACAGACGTATAAGATTTCTCTACTGTGAGACTTTACAGATCCCAGTAGTATCTGGGAGAAAAACAGAATCTTGAATTTACAGCAAAGGAAGAGGAAGGAACAGCCAGGGCACCCATCTGGATCTCACTCCTCAGTACAGAATAAGCAGGCTCAAGTCGGGTACCTCTAATGTCTTTTCCAGGACAGGAAGTAGGAGTCACTAATATGGCACATAGTGGCCATCATAATGGAGCCACCATCACCAGTTGGCAGAGGTGGGTTTTTCAACCCAAGCTTCTGTGAACTAGAACAATCACATTTAGCTTCAGTTTCACATTATCCACTAATGTTTGTAATTCCCTCTAGTAATTTCTGTCTTTTCATTTAAAAAATCAAGAGTCATGCATTAGAGGGGTTGTGAGGAAGTAAGACTCCTTCACGTCAGCTCCCAGCAGGGGCCACCCAGAGGGAGCAGCTAGAGGCCAGGGATCCCACTGGTTACTTACAGTGGTGAAAGCAAGGGCCCAAGGAGGAGGTAAAGGCTTAGGGGTAAGGTTGGGGGAGGGGAGGGTGTTATGGGGACAATTAAGTAGCTGGCAGGAGGCCAGTTCCCTTTGTGGTTGTCAAAGTGTGGTCCCAAGAACAGCAGCGCCAGTGTCACTGGGAACTTGTTAGAAAGGCAAATTCTCAGGTCCTACTCCAGACCCAGTGAATCAGAAACTCTGGGGGTGGGGCCCAGCCATCTGTTTCAACAAGCCCTTGAGGTGAGTCTGAAGCTAGTCAAGTTCGAGAGCCCCTAGATGTAGAAAAACTTATGGTTACCAAGGGGGAAAGACAGGGGGAGGGATAAATTGGGAGATTGGGACTGACTCATATACACTACTATACAGAAAATAGATAACTAATAAGAACCTACTGTATAACACAGGGAACTTGACTCAATACTCTGTAATGACCTATATGGGAAAAGAATCTAAAAAAGAGTGGATATATGTATAACTGATTTACTTTTGCTGTACAGCAGAAACTAACACAACATTGTAAATCAGCTATACTCCAATAAAAATTAATTTTTAAAAAAGTTTGAGAGGGCTTCCCTGATGGCGCAGTGGTTGAGAACCTGCCTGCTAATGCAGGGGACACGGGTTCGATCCCTGGTCTGGGAAGATCCCGCATGCCGCGGAGCAACTAGGCCCGTGAGCCACAACTACTGAGCCTGCGCGTCTGGAGCCTGTGCTCCGCAACAAGAGAGGCCACGATAGTGAGAGGCCTGCGCACCGCGATGAAGAGTGGCCCCCGCTTGCCACAACTAGAGAAAGCCCTCGCACAGAAATGAAGACCCAACACAGCAAAAATAAATAAATTAATTAATAAACCCCTACCGCCAACATCTACAAAAAAAAAAAAAGTTTGAGAGCCACTGAACTAGAGGCAGGTGACCCAACAGAGTGAGGAGCCACCCTTTGGGTGATACAAGAAAGTACAAAGTGGAGGCTCAATAAATGAAAATTTTCCACGCTCTAGTTTTTAGTCATCTTTAAAATTTTTCTTTTAGATCTTAGTAATATAAACATTGCTCATTTTCACAGGGGAGGAAAACAACTCTGCAGTCAAATTTGCTGAGTACAAAGTGAAAGGAAGTCTGCACCAAGCTGGCTAATTAAGGCCATGTAAGTAATCAAGGCAGGCAAGTCAAGGGCAGTAAGTCTCAGACTTGTCTTGGCCTGGTTCTGCTGTCTTCCCTGAGCACCTAAACTGAGCAATCAGCAATAACTTTTTTATTTTTCGCTGTGTAGACATTGATGAAATGTTCATAAAGTATTCCTAATTTATACCAGAAAGATTAAGTTATTTACTCAAGGCCATATGTAGGGA
>NW_006791012.1:4577213-4605413 GCF_000442215.2 Lipotes vexillifer
GTAGGGAAACTAAGTTACCCACCTATTCAGGATTACACCGTCACAAATGGGCAAGATCCAGACTTCAAGGTTCTGACACTAAACTTGAAAGTATCAAGTTCAACTTTTCTTTCTCTTTTAATTCTTTCCCTCCTAATGAATTATGGCAATTTAACTTATAACTTTAATTTTTTCTGCTTATGGAGCATTCACAATATTTGTCCTGAAAACACATTACCTTTTTATTAATAAGAAGAAAACTAAGGTTGAACGCAAACAATTTGGTAACAGCCCATTTCAGTTAACCCATTTTGCTCCTTAGGCCACTGCCAATTGTATGAACTTGCAAAACCCTAGATTAAAACTGAGTTTCCCTATGATGATTTCCTCAGAGTTAATTTCCATCAGGGACCTATTAATCATAGACTAATTATAGAAGCCACTATACAATAATGACTTTCCAATAACTCCACTACTAGGTTACACTAGTGTAACTCCCCTAGGTTACACTATGAAGGTAACTCCAGTGAAAATACACCAAGAATTTTCTCCTGACCAGAACTAGCCAAGTCTCTATGAAAATTTGTTTGCTGTAATTTTTTAAAAATTTTAATTGAATTATAGTTGATTTACAATATTATATTAGTTTCAGGTGTACAACATAGTGGTTTGACATTTTTATAAATTATACTCCATATAAAGTTATTGTAAAATATTTGCTGTATTCCCTGTACTGTACATTATATCCTTAATCTTATTTATTTTATACCTAGTAGCTTATACCTCTTAATCCCCATCACCTATCTTGCCCATCCCTCTCCCCACTGTTTGCTGTGATTTATGTTTTGTATATAATAATTATGCCTCCGTGTTATTCTTGTTTTACATCTAAAATGACCTTGTATCAAGTGTTTTGACTCCCTTGGTAAGGTAGGTAGTAAAGATTAACCTAAAAGGTTGTTGATTCCGCCTCACCTCAGGATTTAAATAATAAAATTTAAAAAAAATTTTTTTACATTTTTATCCCACTTCTCCTACTGGGCCACCTAGCATAGCACATTTACAATAATTTCTCCCCTGTGTTTGTCAAAATCACATTCTGGTCTAGATCAGAATTTCAAGTCCTATGAATTCTTGACCATGTAGTTATCTGGAAGCTCATAGCTTCTTTCTTCTTCTTGTGGGCTTTTTTATCAGATCCCACTGTAAATTGGTACAGAGGTCTGCCTTAAGCCAGCACACTCTCTCCCAAAGCCTAGATACAGGCTGACCCAAGACCTAATGAAAATGTATTCCTGCAGAAGAAAGGAACTGCTCTCAAGATGTGCACTCTTTTCAGGCTTTGCAATCAAATGTTTTGTGAAGTTCTTTAATTGCCTTTTTTTTTGAACAAGTGAGAGAGTGAGCCACTAAGTCTCCTTTATATTACCAAGTGAGGACAGATGTAAGGAAAGCCTTTTTTTTTTTCATTCTTTTTGTTAGTTGTAACACTAAATTAGCCAAATAATTCACACCTAGTGGCAGGTATAATCCTTCTTAAGAACATTTCTTAAGGATCTCCAACCTTTCCCAGCACAGGCGTACGTGAGTTTACTCAAACTATGAAGTGATACCGAGTGGAAACTCTGTGTTTCAAAATAACCCTGTCTTGGTACAAACTGTAGATAAACTAATCAAACCAACTCATAAAAGTAAGCCTGAGCTACAGATAATAAGTGCTAATGTTTATTGAGCATTTTGAGGGGGCGCGGGGTGCAGGTGCAAACCAAAATGTTTTCCATGTATTCATCTGCTCTTCTTAACAACCTGATGACATTTTACAGATGAAGACAGTGAGACCCAGGAAAGTTAACTTGCCCAAGGTCACACTGCTGGTGAGTGGCCAGGCCAGTTAACAAGACCTCTAATATATGGCTTGCAAAGATCTCCCCTCCCTCTTTTATTCCACTGCCTCCCACTCGCCCTCCATCCCACTCCTGACTCCTTGCATTTTATTCTGTGGGGTTAGCCTGAAACTCTGGTTGCCTTCAAGCTCCTTTGTTTCCCCAAACCCTATTTTCTCCATAGCCACATCCCTGCCTCTGGCTGGAGTCATGCAGAAAACCTGAACATCTGACACGCATTGGTCACGCCTCCTCCCTTTGGGGACTAATTTCACGCTGAGCTTAGTAATGTGTGCAAGAGCATTATCTCCTTCTACAAGCAGCAGCCCCTAGGGTAGAAGTGTATTCTCTGCCCATGGCTAAACTGGGGGAGAGCAAAACTTAGGGAAACTGAGGCACCCTAACATACAGGAGCAACTTAATTCCTCAAGTGGTTACATTAAAGATGAGACAAGGACAAGATGAATATATTTAGACCTGTGTTTCAATCTGGTGATTCTTCTATCATGCTGCCCACCCCCTTAAGCCTTTCTCCCCGTGAGGACCTCTTAGTGGCGAGTTGCCCAACCCACATGCAAGCCAAAGCAGACTGGCAGAGCTCTACCAGGGCACCAAGCACCATTTCTCATAAAGACAGGTGGCTACTGCTCCTTTGTCTTTCCCCTTATCTGAGTGGATCGGAAGTCCAGGTGCCCCATAGGATACAGGGTGTCTGACCTTGACGATCCTGCAGTATTAATTTATTATCATTAACTTCCAAAGGCTGCAGGATAAAAAAGAAAGAGCCTGTCCACGAATATCAAGCATACTATCCTCCTCTGCTCCCCACCCCACCAAATACTTGTGTCAAAAGCAACTGGAGGCAGCAATTGTTCTGTTCAACATTTGTCCAGCTGAGACCATCTTGGGATCTGCTTTATCTCTTCCAGCTTCCAAATCCATGGGGAGTTTTAGGGTACAACAATACTAGGGCAGGTTTATCTTTACCACATATGACTTGAACCATATCGAGGTTGTTATCACAAACTTATTTGAAGAGTGTTTACTATAACATCTGGGAATTTTAGAGCTCACTCAGGGAAAGCTTTAACTGTAAGAATAAGCACAAAGCCAGGCTCCTGGTATAGCTGAACTGAGGCATAAATAATTTTCCTTTATTCCGAAGTCCACACAGATCTATGGCACCTGCCAAGTGCCAGGCCCTGAGCATGCAGAGGTGAGTGCCACAGACAAAAGCTCCCATCCTCATGAGATATTACAATGGCTTTTCCTGGGAGATTCTCGGACATGAACTATTTATTTTCAAAAGATTCAGTGAGAATTATTTTAATTTAAGAAGTACTCATGACAGCCGGTTTGGGGGCAACTTTTCCAAACATGCTGTAACAAAATTGGCAGTTTTAGCTCAATCACACCCTGTTCCTCAGACATTTGACTCAGTTTTTTCTTTACTACAGTAAATCTGTGTTCAGAACTTGGAGAGTTGTAGGGAACAGCCACTCCAGCTCAATCTTAAAGATGAATTTTCAAGCTGGACTACATTTCCTAGAAGAACAAACCCTTTAAATATTTCTATTCAAAGAGGACAGTGTTGACAACCTCTAATAGTCAACCTGAATATTTCAATGGAAGCCTTTCTAGGCTTTTGTACTGGGATAACCAATGGAACTACTAGACTTAGGAAATGCCAGAACTTCTAGTAAGGAGAGGGAGAAAAAGAAAATATATACTATTAGAGGGTTTTTTTTTTTTTTTGGCGGTTCATGGGCCTCTCACCACTGCGGCCTCTCCTGTTGCAGAGCACAGGCTCCGGACGTGCAGGCCCAGCGGCCATGGCTCACGGGCCCAGCCGCTCCACAGTATGTGGGATCATCCCGGACCGGGGCACGACCCCGCGTCCCCTGCAGTGGACCCCCAACCACTGCGCCACCAAGGAAGCCCCTGTTAGAGGTTTTCATAAGACTTAATTAGGCACTGGACACTGCCCCAGATTCTGAGTGGCTTAATATATTAGGTGTTTTATGACTCATGCTTCATGTTATCCAACAAATATCTATTCCATGTTCATTATATATCACGCACTAAACACTTTACTAGCTTTTTCACTTAAAATCTTCCAAATTTTGTAAATTTTATACATTTTTGATGCTGCTGTTTCTGTTGGTGTCTTACGGAAGTTGTGCCTTCAGATATATTTTTCTGCAACATCACTAGAATGAGTGTTACCAAAAGTCTTTGCATATTATACATCCCTTAAGTAAATATATTAATTTTCTATACAATCACTATTCTTATAAGTGTTTAAAATAAAAGTGAATGTGGTCTTCAAATGTTCATCCTTCCATTATTAACCCTCTCACTTTCAAAAATTCCTAAGTATTCAAAGCTGCTTATTTCTCAGGTTCTATTACAGCAGCAATAAGTGGTTGAAAGAAAAGATATGTTCCTTACAGTTTTAAGAAAGACCCTTTTCTATACAAAGTTTCAAAGAAATTTTAATGAAAGAAAGTCAGGCAGCACAATAATTACAAAGAATTCCTCTTTAGCGTCAGAGAGACCCAGGTTTAAATCTCCAAACCCCAGCTCTACCTCTTATTAGTGATGTGACCTTGAGCAAGTTACTTAAGTTTCTAGACTTTGGTTTTCTCATCAACAAAATGGAACTATTAACTGTCCTCAAAGTTACTGTGAAGATTAATTAGAATAATACATGTATTGGGCCTCTCACCACTGCGGCCTCTCCTGTTGCAGAGCACAGGCTCCGGACGTGCAGGCCCAGCGGCCATGGCTCACGGGCCCAGCCGCTCCACAGTATGTGGGATCATCCCGGACCGGGGCACGAACCCGCGTCCCCTGCAGTGGACACCCAACCACTGCGCCACCAAGGAAGCCCCTGTTAGAGGTTTTCATAAGACTTAATTAGGCACTGGACACTGCCCCAGATTCTGAGTGGCTTAATATATTAGGTGTTTTATGACTCATGCTTCATGTTATCCAACAAATATCTATTCCATGTTCATTATATATCACGCACTAAACACTTTACTAGCTTTTTCACTTAAAATCTTCCAAATTTTGTAAATTTTATACATTTTTGATGCTGCTGTTTCTGTTGGTGTCTTACGGAAGTTGTGCCTTCAGATATATTTTTCTGCAACATCACTAGAATGAGTGTTACCAAAAGTCTTTGCATATTATACATCCCTTAAGTAAATATATTAATTTTCTATACAATCACTATTCTTATAAGTGTTTAAAATAAAAGTGAATGTGGTCTTCAAATGTTCATCCTTCCATTATTAACCCTCTCACTTTCAAAAATTCCTAAGTATTCAAAGCTGCTTATTTCTCAGGTTCTATTACAGCAGCAATAAGTGGTTGAAAGAAAAGATATGTTCCTTACAGTTTTAAGAAAGACCCTTTTCTATACAAAGTTTCAAAGAAATTTTAATGAAAGAAAGTCAGGCAGCACAATAATTACAAAGAATTCCTCTTTAGCGTCAGAGAGACCCAGGTTTAAATCTCCAAACCCCAGCTCTACCTCTTATTAGTGATGTGACCTTGAGCAAGTTACTTAAGTTTCTAGACTTTGGTTTTCTCATCAACAAAATGGAACTATTAACTGTCCTCAAAGTTACTGTGAAGATTAATTAGAATAATACATGTATCCTGCTTAATCCAGGACCAGCATATAGTAAACTCTTAAGTGGTTGCTAATATTATTACCAGTGCATAAGGGCACCAACTATATGACAGGCAGTGCTGGAGATTTCATATATGCTATCCCAGTTAATCCTTCACAATCACGTGAAGCAAGAAAAAAAATCCTTCCACTTTTATAGATTAGGAAGGTAAGGGTCGGAGAGGTTAAGTCACTTGTTCAAGGTAGGGCTCTGCGGCCAAGTCTGCCCAACTCCAAAGTCCATTTTCTTTCCCTGTGGAAGAAAATTGTCCTTCCCAAATTTCTTTTGTTATTTCATGCAAAATATGGATTGCTGTTTTCAAGTTTGTATTATATTAATGCATAGCTACAAGAAACCACTTCTATCTACATTATCGTAAATAACAAATACATCTTTCACCATATTTAAGTCCTTTATCATCCAATTCAAGGTAAACATATTTTCCCTAAAGATTGTATTGGCGTTTGGAAGAAACTCAAGGTCTCTACTTACGAGTTATAAACAGAAACAGCAAATCTAAGGTGAAGAAATGTCTGTTTCTTTGATTCCCAGTGCTGGATGTGTATCTATTTTGATCCGAATTTGGATTTTAGTCATTGTAGCCCATCTTTGTACATTTCTTCTTTCATTCAATAAGCATTTATTGAATGCTGGATGAATTAGTCCTAAGTCCTGCCTTCAAGGAACTGAAGGTTCAATAGGAAAGATAGGATGTACAAAAAGACCTATAATACCAGACAAGACATGATTGGTGCTAGAAGAAATGTAGAAGTAAAATGCTAGGGAGTCTCAAGGATCACAGTTTCTTCCTGCTGGGAAGAGAAGAATCAAAGCCGGCTTTAGGGAAAAAGTGGCCTCCTCTATTAACTGCTCCATCGAAGTGTAAACTCTTCATGAATTTGCTTCAAAATAATACCAGTGGTAGTGGTGTAGGGGTGTAGATGGAATAAGACTGGCCATGAGTTGGTCACGTGGAAGCTGAGTGATGGGAATACATGGGGCTTCATCACACTAGTGTGCCTCACTTTTGGATATGTTTGAAATTTTACATTATAAAAAGTTTAAGTATTCCACAAGATTATTTGCTTAGGTTATAACCTACATGCAAAAGGCTACAACATGTATTAATATAATGGTTTGGGCCTGGAGGAGTGACTGGACAGAAAGGCGTTAGTAACCACTGGTGAAATGAGCTGAATTCTCCTCCCCAAACCACTATTCCGCCCATCCTCCCCTCTGCACACAGAAGCCCTCTCAACAAGAATTCTTTCCTGTGAAAAGCTGCAGGTTAGAAAGACTGGGTGTAGGGTAGTAACAACCTAGGGATCCCCTAGTAGCAATGCCTACCCCTGGGGAGGGAGTGAGCATGTATCCTGATGAAAAGACAGTCGTCGTGGGTTTTATAGAAACTTGAACTCAGCACAATCTAGTTCAGAGGCTTCAGGGTGTCTGTGGACTTGAATTACGGAGCAGTGTCCCATTACTTGTGGAGATCTTACCTGTTGGTTCAGGGAAGAATACATGTTAATATTTGTAGGTGAGAGAAAAAGCATTCAACACTGCATTGACCCAAGAGTTCCTAGTGGCTCTATCCAACACACCCCCAGGAATGGTCCATAGGTGTGTTATGTAGTGATTTCTGTTAATTAAGCTTGGGGTAATTTTGCTGTAGGCATGGCTGTAGCCTAAGTCATATGCTCTCAGGCATACCAAGAAAAGGGGTGGGGATGTGTGGAAATAGAGCTCAGCCATCTGGCAGCATTCCACAAAACTAGACAGATTCATGAAATACTGCACCGTGGGAAGTGCGAGATGCACTTTTTACACTCTTTTGAGGATGACAGAGTGTATTTCTCTTAGGTATTCTGTCTGGATATTTTTTTATCAAGATCAGAATGTTTTGAAGAGGCATTGCCACCCTGACTCCAAACCCCAAATTAAAATTACAGCAGGTAAAATTAGAGACTGTCACATGCTACTTTAATTCTGTGCTGCTGTGCTTTAGTGACTTCTCATTTAAGAGTACATAATTATTTTCAAATTATCATATATCATTTCATGCTTAAATTAGATTACCGGCTAGAAGTTCCAGGGAGATTGGAATTCTGCGTGCAAACTACATTCTGAGGACTATTTGTACTCCATTGGATAGTTTTGTTTCCTGAGCCTTCAGATCATCTATTTCACCGTTGACCATCCTAGGGTACTGGGAAATATTTAGATGGAAGAGATCAGTGCTGTTTCATATGGCATGTTTACAGGAGACGCAGTTTGTCAATATCAGAAACTTAACTAGTATTCAGTAGGAGTATAGGTTTCCAAGAACATCAAAATATTTCTTTAACGAAATGTAATTTACCTAACGTCTTACTTCTTAATTATACCCAGGTGTGCGTGTGTGTGTTTGTGTGTGTGTGTGTGTGTGTGTGTGTTTTCTACACCTTATTTCAATAAAAGAGAAAGAAGCACTTAATAGGGTCTGTACCTTTACATACTGTGAGACAGAATGACTTGGAAACTCTCTGATGTCCTATGATCAACTGCTCTACTTTCAGTTTTGACAGCTTTAATGCTTCTAAGCCACCAAGCTCCTGATATCCTCCTTCTTCTTTCTAAAGAGAAACAGTGATTTTGTTTACACGTGTAGTCAGTCTGATAATTATCTAAATTTGTTTCTACCAACCCTGCTTGATCTCTGTAGTGTCAACTGATAAAATCTGTCCCTTTCAAAGGGCCAAACATCTTTCAGATCCCAGGTCAGAGGTCACTCCCTTGTGGGAAATCAGAAGACTTTAAAGAGGTTGAAAAGCCTAGATTTCCTCACAGAAATCAGCCACATGGAATAATCTTACAACCTTCACATTCTCCTAATTCCCACCAGCTGTGTGATTATTTGATTGGTTTTCATCTATTCCATGAGACAATATAAGCTCTGTGAGGGTAGAGCCCCGGTCAGTTTTGCTCATCACATTCTCAGTGCCTGAAACAAAGAAGGTGCTCAAAAAATACTTGTTGAATTAATGAATGTAAAAATATATAAAATGTGTGCATGAATAGATGAGTGAACTAAAGAAATTACTCAAAGAGGCTTTATTAGTAACACTTTGGGGGCTTCCCTAGTGGCGCAGTGGTTAAGAATCCACCTGCCAATGCAGGGGACACGGGTTTGAGCCCTGGTCCGGGAAGATCCCACGTGCCACAGAGCAACTAAGCCCGTGCGCCACAACTAGTGAGCCTGTGCTGTAGAGCCCGTGAGCCACAACTACTGAAGCCCAGGCACCACAACTACTGAAGCCTGCGCGCCTAGAGCCCATGCTCCTCAACAAGAGAAGCCACCGCAATGAGAAGCCCGCGCACCCCAAAGAAGAGTAGCCCCTGCTCGCCACAACTAGAGAAAAGCCTGAGCACGGCAACAAAGACCCACAGCAGCCAAAAATAAATAAATAATAAAAATAAATAAATTAAAAAGAAAACACTTTGGAACTGCACTATCCAACACAATAGCCACTAGACACATGTGGCTAGTTAATGTTAATTAATTAATTAAAATTAATTAAATTTAAAATCCAGTTCCTTAGTTGCCTTAGCCACATTTCCAATGCTTAATAGTTACATATGGCTAATGGCTACCATATTTGATGCCAATTGTAGAGCATTTCCATCATTGTAGAAAGTTCTGTTGGACAGCACAGTTCAAGTAATCCTAAAATTCTAGCCAAGGAGAATATTATTTTTCCAAGCTCAATCAACTCATTATTATTGCTGCTATTGTTAATATTAACTGTGTGACTTAAACCCCTTTCCTATAAAACTATTCTCCACTCAAGCATTAAATGTAAACTGAATATTTCACCTCTTTTTCTTCCAAAACATCAACAAATCATTTGGCTGCTTTGATCAGTAAGGGTCCAAGGACCTATTGTTCTGTATACTTTGCTAAGCACCAAAAAGAGTCCTTGAAATTGAGAAAATCCACTGTTCTAAAAGTGCATTTATTACACAGGCCAGGCTTCTATGCACTATGCTGAGAATAAAAATGGGAAAGATATAATGTGTCCTAGGAGTCATCATTAGTGTATGAGGAATTTGGATTTGTATTAATTTACTTAATTATGTTAAATGCATAATGGCACACATTCTGAAATTATGTGTTAAACTGGTATAGTGTTCCAAATAAATAATACTCGATATGTTTACTGAGATCCTTTCATTTCGACAATCAAGCATTTTTTAAAAACCTAAGATTCTTGTTCCCACCATCTTATTCTACATGGTATAAGCAAATATTTTGCTTTTGAGAGCAGAGATTAGAAAGTTGCCAGGAGTTAGGAGAGCAAAACTATAACATTTATACTTAATTAAAAGTAATAATTTGACTCAAATACCCATTTAAGCAAAAGCATCTTTAGTTATGTGTTAGAGAGGATAAGAGAATGGTAAAGACGATATGGTGCTCAGATTCAGGTACACAAACCTGAAGGACCCAGGAGAAATTTGCAAATGCAAACCCCTAGGAGGCTTTGTCTCTTGTAATAAAAAGCAAGGTTCTGTGTCTCTTTTTAGCAAGCTAGACTCTATCTAATCCGATTTTTTCCGTATCTCTAGAAACAACAAAAGATTCTATCCAATAAATACTATGGTTACTTTAACTGCACCCACATGTTTTAAGTTACATATCACACACCTTTGTCAATCTGTATCATAAAATACCAAAACCAGCTTTTGAACTAAATACATTTAACAGAACCATCACTTTCATGTCCCACGTTTCAGTGACCATTAATAAAAGTAATGAATACCAGCACTGTTTCTGACAGGTAACCACCTCAATGCCAAACATGCTTGTCAACATAGCTGAAACATTATCATTTATCATATTTTAGTATCTTCAAGTTTTCATATCACAGGTGTTCCAAACCATAAGAAATCAAATATTTCCCTAATAGCACACTTTAAAACTTCAAGCCCTACAAACTAAAAAGTACACTATTAACCCTTTTTCAAGTGCATTTGCAGGGATTGCACCTGTGTCTACTTATGAACATTCTTAGATTTTCTGCTTTACTCTTTCAGTACTTAGCCCTTATATCTCAGGGTTTTTCTTTTACAAAATGCATGTCACATTTGGCAAAGGTGAAATTGTATGATTTCTCCACTTGGCTTCTGAGCAATTCAGATCTTCTTAAAAGGTAAACCTAGGGGTTGTCAGAATGTCACACAGCAAGTTTATCCATAAAGAACTTTAAGGAGTTTGTTGGGTGGTGAGGGGCCAAATGAGTAGAAAATAGAATTGGGAAGGTCCATGCGCCTTATCTCTACTGACTTCTGTGTGGAAATCCAAGACCAGACAATCCCTTTGAAATTTGTGCTCCTAGAGACCATTATCTTGCACATTTTGGAAGCTCAAATGCCTTGTAGGTCAAGGCATGTAACATCGATGAGTGAAGTAAGGCTGGATGACAGAAAATAGAGGTGAGTGGGAACTGTGATAAGCCCCAACCGAAAACTTTTAAATTTTTGAAAAAAATGAGTACAATCAGTGGAGTTGCAAATTGAGTTTCTGCTTTAGGGGACAGCTTGAGCTTGGGGCAGGTCGGGGAGAGAGTTACTGGCTGGAGTAACAACAAACTTTGCATTCAAGTAAAAGTCACAAGGCCATGCTTTAAAAAGGGCCAGGGAGTCCATTTGGAGCAAGTTTTTCAAGTTTTAGGTTGCAAAATTATATCTAATTATGAACCAACTTTAACCTTCCTTCAGCTTTTCTCCAACTCCCTCCCCAAATACCTCAACACATGTTGGCTTGATCAAGGCTGCTTTGCGCAACACTGCCACGTACCGAGTTCTTTCTGACCACTGGCTTTGTAGTCCAAACCATGGGGAGCCGATTTATAATTCGTCCAAATTTTGCGTGAAACAATAACAACAGAAAAGAAGTTCTAAGATACTTTGTTAGTTTTGAAGGTGCTGTATTTCTAAAGATGATCTTCCGGGAGGTGATACTCCCACCCTTAATGAAAACAGAGTGTTTAAAATGGGCTTACTCCACTCTCAACCGGTACTGTGTCTAAATTGTGTGTAATTTGGGGCAAGTAAATAATCTCTCTACTTAAGTGGCCTCATCATTTACTGTGAATGATGATGATAGCTAGCTCGTAGGGTTGTTATTAGCATCATATGTGTAGATGCATACAAAGGTCACCTAGTAAGTACTCAATAAATATCTGTTTTGTTGTTACACTTCCCACATCATTTACTAATTATCCTGAACATTGATGATGCAATGTCAATGACATTGAGAAATTTGGTCGTAATGCTTAGGTATAAGTGTGCAACGTAAGAGGAAGTGGATTGAAAACAAAGAAGAACTGACAGTTAACATTTAGTGGGAGTTTACAATGTGTCAGACACTGTGATAAGTGCTTTCTTTACATGTTTGAAGTCTCATTTACTCTTCACATCTCCATGAGTTATGAACTCCTAATAACTGCATTTTGAAAATTACTCACGTGGTGGTTTGTACTAAAAACCCTGGTTAAACTAGACCAAAGTTCCCCAGAATCCTCTTCCCTGTATGGTTCTGAGTTTGATTTGGCCAAAAGTGGAATTTGCATGAGATTTGGAAGGCAGAATAAAGCAGCAGCCATTACCCTCTGAAGGTCGTCATGGTTAGATGCAGCAATGGACAGACATGAAGGTACCAGTAGGTTCCAGCTGTCTGCTTTCCTCCAGTCCACATCCTGCTCTTCGGGGGGACCTCTGGCCCTCCTGATCAGACTCAACATCACCAGATGCTTGAATGCAAACCTTTCGAGGCAACAGCTCCCATAGATTTCTCCACCAGCTCTCTACTCAGAGACCCATTCAGACAGTTGGACACACCTGCCTTCTCAGATGAACTGATGGGTGACCCCTCTGATCTTTCAACTCCCCCTTCAGACCTCTGCTTCCCCAGTGCCTCCCACACTAGTGGTTCTGCTTCCCTAATTGAACCTTGACTGATACAAGGTAGTGGCGACATGGCAAGATGAAGCAGCTTACCCAGGGTCACTCAGTGCATGGCGGAGCCAGAATTGGAAGCCTTGATCTGCTTCCAGAGCCCATGGTCTTAATAACCACTGGGCAGCACTGCCTTGAAGAGGGAGACAAGGAAGGAGATTGGGAAAAAAGAAAAGAGGCAAGGCTTGAAGGTTATAAATAAGGAGAGAGGAAACGATGAGAACTAGATGGGGAGAAGGGGAGAAAAGTGAGTAATCAAAGAAAAAGGGGACGGGATAGCGGGTTTTTCGGTTTGTGTTTGTTTGTTTGTTTTGGCCACCAGGCTGCACCAGGCTGTTTGTGAATCTTAGCTCCCCAACCAGGGATGAAACCCAGGCCCCCCTCAGTGAAAGTGCGGAGTCCTAACCACTGGACCGCCAGGGAATTCCCAATACTTCCTTTTTAGCTTAAAGGGGGAATTTTAAGCATTGCTAATATATGCCAGAGGACTGCTGAGTTCCAGTGTTCAATTGTTGAGGAAGCAAGTGCCCTTTCGGTTTTACCCTTCTATTAGAAACTGAATCTAAAGTTTCATAAGAGGTTTGTGTTTTTTTTCAACAGAGAACCTAATAATTTCTTAAATTCTTCGCTCTCTTGTTTTAGCCTTTGTTAATCAATTTTTTAGAACCTTGCATAAATCAGTGGTAAATATCGACTTGTAAGCCAGCAACATTTATTACAGATTTTGTCCATGAGTTGAGAAATCAAATATTTTTATGCAACAGAACGATGACTAATCATTTAATTTCAGATCATCATTTTCAACTGGGGTAATTAACAATTTATGTGATATTCAACATGAGGGATGCGGCAAACTTTGCGCATAATTCCAAAATAGAGGTATGAAATATCATTTTCCCATGTGACTACTTGGTTTACCCTAGATATTTACTCTGAATAATATTACAGGTGACAGGGAGGCATAGAAATTAGTTAAAAATCTTATTGGATTTTCTTTTCCACTTTGAAGCAGCTGAGACTCTGAGTACAGAAAGTGCTCTTCAAATGTCCTGATGTTCATGCAGGCAAGAGGACATTGTGCCTGACTCTAAGGACAAATCATCTCATCTCCACCATCATCCCGCATGACTGCCCATGCACTGCTCTTGACTTGCATTTTAAGCATTGGTCAGAATGTTTTTGGCAAGACTGTGCCAGGATTATGGGTTTTATGAGAGGACAGGGACAGAAGAAGTCCTCTGGCCCCAAACCATCCCTTCTCTCCTTTAGGCCTGGTCCTCCCTCTAAGCTCCATGGTGCCTCAGTCCCTAGTCAAGGGGCCAGGCTGCAAAGGGATAAGGGGACACCAAACTTGCTGTGACAACCCATTGCTCTCTTCCTGTCCCAAGATGAGGTTGAGAAGGGCGGGCTCAACTCCATGTACGGTTTTAAATGCAGTTATTTTAAAAGACTACCTCTCTTCTGGATTTCTTTCACTAGATTTTGGTGAGTTCTGCCTCTTCAGAGGTTACCATAGGCCTCAGAATGGCATCAGAAGGCACATTTTTGATTTATTATTATTTATGTATATATATGATTATAAATAATATGGTTGCTAATTATCTTATAATTAATTATCATTATATTATACTAAATAATTGTTCATTATTTACTCTCACTGTGGGAAGAAGGGGAAATATCAGTCCCTGGGAGTTTCTGGAGCGAGGCCTGGAAAAGCTCCTTTAGCCCATCAAGCCCAACCCCTTAAGCCCAACCCCTCAGCAGCCAGCAGCACAGGTAACTGGCCACATGGAGCCCTAACCTTCAGCCTTTGTCCTATACCCCTCTGTATGCCCCCTCTCGTACTTCTTTTCCCTACCAGTTCTCAGCCCTCCCAGAGTCTGGCCTCCTGGGTTATTTTCTTATCTGTAGCTCCAGGCAAGACTCTGCTCACCACCTCCCTGGTGCTGACCTCTGCCTCTCCCTCTGTTCACAATTCCTGGTGAGACCCTGGGCTGCCACTCCTCAGCACAGACCCTCCCAGGTAGCAACTTCCCAGTTCATCCAACACAAAAGAGGACCTGAGCATAAAGGCAGAGAGCCGAGAGACATGGTGTCCCCTAAGTAAGCCTCAATTCTGGGGGCAGCTATTAACAGCTTACTCTCCAGTCCCTGTGTTATGATTCTGGGTGACAATATGGCCATCGTGGTGTCAACATTATGCTTGCACTAAGAGTTCCTCCAGATGACTGTGGGCTTTTATCTGGACTCTGAAATGCATGGCAGGACAGCTGGAAACAATGGACAGGAGATGTGACAGAAGATGCAAAACAGAGAGACAGACATTCAAAGGTCAAGTGTATTTGCCTTGCCTGGGTTTATCAGCAGGTAAGGTGCTCCTATACCATGGAGGCAGCACCCAATAAAGACCCAGATCCCCTACTTCATTCATGGCCTTCACTTGGGGCCTTTTATACTTGATTCAACTTGTACTCTGCTTCCACACTTGCCCTCGATCAACTGAAATTCTGAGCTTTTGACTCATCTCCTCAGTGGTCTGAGTTGTATCCCTTGGGTTAGGGTTAGATACTGATCCTCTATTACAGGGTTTGATTTGCCTTCTCAGGAACACTTCAAACATGCTTTGTGGAGCACAGGTGCCATGCAGCCCAGCACCAGCAATAATCCCTACAATCCCTACACCCACTCCTATATGGGACTCCAGCCCTCAGCATAGCCCAGTTTGCTCCAGTCCCCAAGAAAGGGATTAGAACAATTGTCGGGTGAGTACAGTGAGGGAGAGGGGGAAGGATTTACTAACATTTTTGAGCACTTTTTATAAGCCAAGTGTTTTTCTGGACGTTTTGTTCATAGTATCACCTTTAATTTTCATGATCCATTAGAATGTAAATTCCTTGAGGTCAGAGACCTTGGCTGTTGTTATCTCCAGTGCCCAGAACAGTGCCAGATGCATAGAAAATGCTCAGAAAATATTGGTTGAGCACATCTATCACCGAGATCTTGATTTCTAAATGCCATTCCCCAATCAAAGGAGCCAGGACTCTTTGGAGAGACGGCTGATTCTAGGGCTGGGGCAGAGAAAATAGAAGATGAGCCCAAAGCATGTTGTAGTCCCAGAAAGAAAGTAGTGCTCAGAAAAACAAAAGGATGTAGGTGTGTCAGAGGGGCATAGGAACCAACCTGAAAAGGCTCCCCATGGCCAAAGCTAGAACAATTTGATAGCAAGATAAATAACATAGCATTAGATATTACCTAAAATATAAAATATACACAAGTCCATATGAATGAATAAATGAATAAGAAACAACTCTTTCTTACCCAAGAACCCCAAATATTACATGTACCACCCTCCAAGAGGTAGAGCTTAATTCCCTGCTCCACATTCCCACCTTGAGGACTGGCTCCAACCTGTACCCAGCCCTGTTTTCAGGGTTGATCACTCTAGCTAGACATTTACAGCTTGTAATGATCTTTTCCCAGTAGGTGACCCAAGTTAAGACAATTTTAATAACTATTTGCTTGTTTAATATAATCAAGTCAAATCCTGCCCTTAATATACACAATTTATATTAAATTGTTTGAGTATTTTATACAGTTATCCAAGGGCTGAGAAAATATTTTCTTTTGTGTCATGTGATTTCAATAATAACATATTTATTAAAGGCCTACGAGTAAGCATATATGTTCGTTACTGTAATCTCGTAAGTATTATTATCACTCATTTTTACAAACGAGGAAACTGCGTCAGTGAGGTTAAATGACTTGCCCACACAACTAGCAAACGATAAAGCCAAAATTTCAACTTACTCTGATTTCTACACCTATATTTTTCCCACTGTGCCGTACTGCCTCACCAAAAATCTAAAAGTCTTATAGATACAGTATTCCATATGCAAAGCACTATGAAAGCAGGTAGAGCTAAAATTATGCCTACCAATTTTGTTTCAGTTTCTAGATGTGCGCTGTGCTTATTGTTTCTTGCCTGATGATTTACTTTCTCTACTTGTCTGACAGAGAAGGTAACAGATGCAGAGTGTGAGAGCAGAAGGAAAACAAGATGTGTCCTGATGCCAAAGTCAAAATTAA
The DNA here is from genome assembly GCF_000442215.2 of Lipotes vexillifer. NCBI lineage: Eukaryota > Metazoa > Chordata > Mammalia > Artiodactyla > Lipotidae > Lipotes > Lipotes vexillifer. Next base: position 4,593,841 of record NW_006791012.1, read on the forward strand.
CTGTAATAAGAGAGAAAAGTTGAAGAAGGCAATATTCTTTGTGATAGAGTTTAGTTTAGATCACCCATCCTTCTACAACATTTTGCAAATCATAGAAGATATTGGGATTCTTCCTTGGTTTGGGTGTTTTTTTTTTTAATTGTTTCTTAAACGGAAATGGTTGCAGATTTTTAAAGAATAGTTTGTTTAATGTTTCTCGCTTATTTGCTCACATGCCTTTATTTCCCTGTTGGGTTCAGTGATCCATGGAGATCACCATGTCTTATTTATCACTTTATCCCAGTGCTTGCCAAAAAGTAGGTACCCCCAAAGTAATGATTGAGTGAAGGAACACATGAAGGAAGGAACAACAAGCAAATTATTATCTAATCAACATTGGTACAAAGGAGATGGGGTATCCACTGCTGAAGTCTTTTCTCTCCCAACCAAAGAGTTCATTCCAGTCCTCTATCAATCCTCTTGATAAGGCAGGAACCTCTTTCCTCAAGTTTACAGGGTGCTTAAAAGGCAGATTCAAATTCAGCTCACACCCACTGAGAGCCTGCTATGTGTCAGGATCTTTCATGTACAATAATATTCCATAAAGCATCTAATAACTCTGTAGCTATTTTTATCCCCATCGTTCAGATGAGGATTCTTAGGCTCAAAGAAGTGAAACGCTTTGCCCGGGGTCACACAGCTAATAAGGGGAAGGGTTGGAAGCTGAACCTTGTCTCAATGAAAGATCAGCACACACTCCACTCCCTCACTGCAGCTTCCCCACAGTGTACCACCATGATGTCTACCATTTACCATATTTCTGTAGAATTTATGGCACACGTTTTTTACAACTTAACTTTCCTGAAATAGGGATGCATTTTATAAATGAGATAGCCTCTTCAATTACTTGAGATGTGGTCATGGTTTCTCAAAAAATAAATCCACCATCCCTCTCCTGTGTCATTACCTCTGACCAGGAGCTGTTGTTGGAGCCTCTATTCTGTTTGTAGTGTCAAAAGGAAGCTAAAAGAACCTAACAGCAATAATTGAAAGAACAGTAGGAAGCCATCTCTGATCAAAAAACTTTTCTGCATTGTTTTTATTTTGTCACTTAACTACCAGACATTCTCAATTTACAGTAGTTTAATTGGCTTATTTCCTTTTAATTCCAACTGAGATCACCTTAGAGACAATGAGGATTTTGACTGGGAATGGACTGAGGGCAGTTAGGGAGTTGAAGCCATTTGAGGGGGTAGTAGAGTATTTGGGGAAAGATAAGAAGGTGCCTCAGGGGAAAGTTAAACAATAGGAGCTGGCTTAAGGAGTGGAGTTTAAAATGGAATAAACATTTTAAGAAGATAAAAAACAGTCCAAACAAAGATGACCATACATTAAAAAGAATATTTGTAAGGACTGTGGCAGGAGGGTGATGTTAAGAGCAGAGGGAAGCTCTTATTTCACATTTACGAATAAGTTAACCAAATGCTCTTGGTGAAGTGAAATGGTCTTAACTTATATCCTGACACTAAAACCATTTTAAAATCACTGATTATTACACTACCCTAAAACAACTATCACCTTTTGTGTCTATTATCAACCAAAAAAAATTCTCAAAATTAAATATCTAGTTCTTGATCAATGAGTATCTAGGAGGCCAGAAATCTTGTGCATTTGACCCAGGGTCATTGGATCCACTTTTCCTGTCTCATCTAGGAAGTCTCATCAGCTTAACAAAAATTCTGTCCTGACCCAGAAGTCACAGGTCAATTTCCAGATCAAGGCCAAGGCACTTGTGCAATGAGTTCTATGCCCAGTGGGCACAGCAGTGAAGTAATAGTCTCTCTCTCACTGACCTGAAAGGTCTGTATCCCAGTTTACTGGGCAAGCCAACATGATGCCTACCATATCTGCAGCACCATCTAACAGCCCTCTAACCTACAGTTCCTGATGAGGGGATGGTAGGGAGTGTGAAGGTCAGGGGAGATCCCAAGCCTTTCCTTAAACATGGATGGCCATGTTTTGTATCTCATGACCTAATCCCATGGCTTTTGCTAATTGGACCAGGGAAGGGCATCTGACTCAAGGAAAGCCAATTTGTAGACTACCCAGCAGCCTACAAAGTAATCTGGTACAAGAGCTCTTTCTGATGGTTGTCCAAATTGGACCGAGTTCTATCTCTTTGAAAGACGAATGATACAGAGATGCAGAGACACAATGATGCAAAGAAAGACAACTGGCAATTGGAAGTGGGAGAAGGAGACAGACACAGAAAGGAGCAGATTCAAAGAGAGAAGCTAAGTTACTTTAGTGGTGGAACAGTAAAGATTGACAAAGACCCTGAATACCCTTCCAGTTCTATTTTCTGAGACAGCTGGCCACGGTTCCTATTTTTCCTGAGATGTTTTGTTTATTCAGATTTATCCTGAGTTTTCTTGAGCTCCAGTGCATTGGTCAGAACTGGCTAAGTTTCGTGGTGGTAACAGGAACACGAACATCTCAGTAATTTAACACAACAGATTATTTCACTCTTCACAGAATCTGCTCCAGATCTAGGAGAATGTCTAGGGCCTATGTCCTTCAACATTCCAGACTTCTAGCTGAAATCTCATCACTGGCTTTTAAATTCTTCTCCTACATGTGATCTATTACTTCTACTAACTGCCATTGGCCAGAGCTTATCACATTGTCCACTCAACTGCAAGGAAGCTGAGAAATGGGATTTTCCAAGTACTGAGAAGAAAACTGGAAATATGGGTGAATCAGGTACTTAATATATGGGATACCTTGCTACCGTATGTTTAACCTTTTCTTCTTGCCTTATTTTAATCATTTTAGCCCTTCATACACTTCACTGAAACCCATCAGGTAGTGTTACATTCATGTCATTTATTCACTTTGATTCACTCTCAGACACACCCAGCCACACCTCATGCCACTAGCAAATTTGATGCCTCATGATAAATAGCAAAACTTATAGCAAGCAGGGACTTGCACTGTTGAGTAGATGCTTTCAGCAGCCCTTTTTTTTTCCTTCTAAAATAAGAATAGTAGCAGAGGATGATGGATTTTTGCCATGTGGTAAGGGGGAGGGAGAAGGTAATGAGAGCTAATGAGATCATCTCAGTAGGACCAAACTACTGTAATTTATTTCTTTGCAAATTATTATAAAAAGAGTAAGTTAAATCTAAAAAGAAAAAAAGAGAGTTAAAATTTACTGAGTATCTACTATGTATCATTGCTTCACACAGACATCATCTCATTTATCACCAAGCAATATCTATGGGCTAGATTTACTATTTTCCAGCTGATAAAACCAAGACATGAAGAGGTTATATGATTTTCCCAAAGTCACACAGTTATGATGACTGAGTATCCATTCCAGGTTAATAAATCCAGATCTCCAAATTCATGCTTTAACAATTTCACGAAGCAGAAGCAGCAGCAAGCCTAAAATACTTTCTGGGAGAGACATTCCAGATTTTCTGGGGCTATTCCTAGAAGAAATAAGATTCAGGAAGGATTGAACTGATTTTAGGAAAGCCCCCAAGGCTTTTGAAGATGGTGATCTCATGCATTCATTTATGCATTCACTTATTCAAAAAGATTTAATGAGTGAGGATAAAAAGGAAGTGAAGATGAAAAGACAAGATTGAAAATCCCTGTTCTCAAGCTGCTCACTATATTTAGGTATAGCCCCATGAGTAAACAGACAATGATGATATCGTGGCATAAGAGCTATGATAGGAATAAGCAAGTGGTGTTGAGAGTCCTAACCTAATGTTACCATTCAGTTCCCTGTGAAACAGACTCTAAGATGGAGATTTATGTGCGGAAGGCTTGTTCTCATGATCAACACCTGTAGGAAGAAGTGAAAGAAGGTGAACCGGCCAGAAGAATAAGTTGGGCTGTGAGGCAGTTGCAGCAAAGTCCTCTGCCTTTCCAAGAGAGAACTATGGGGCTGGGATGGCCTGCAGCATTGTCCCAGTTGGGGCCACGGGACCAGCCTTTATACTTCTGTATACCTCTGTGACTAGTCATTGAGTATGGGCTGCCCTTAGGAAGGAAGGCATGACCTTAAGTAAGTGGCTCTTCAACCCAGGGTAATCTCCAAAATGAAATTTAGCAGAGATCTAAACTGCTACTAACACTCTGAGCAGTTAGAAGGATAAGTGTTTTAGTCCTGAGGAGGTAGAGGAATCCAAGCATCATGCCATCGCATCCACTTCACCCACCTTCAGGGAGGGTTTCCTGGACACGGTGACCCTGGAGCTGAGTCCTAAAGGACAAGCAGGAGTTATCCAGGGGAAGGGCACGTACAAAGACATGACAGCCTGAGGAGAGTGCATTCAGGGTGGTTTGTCACGCCTGTAGGAAGGAGTAACGCCTAAGGGAAAGCAGTAAGTGCTGAGGTTTAGATGCAGAGCATGACGCTCTATGCTAAGGAGTTTGGACTTCTTCCTGAAGGCAATGGGAAGACATTCAAAATTTTTATTCAGAGAGTGATATAATCAGATTTGCTTTGTAGAAAGATCATTCTGGCAACAGGTGGAGAATATATTAGGTGAGGATGAAACTGAGGAAGGGAAGCAGACTCATTAGGATGCTGTGGCAGTGATCCAGAGAGAAGAATAATACTTGAATTGACAAGTAGCAGTAGCAGCAAGAATGGATATTCCAGGGATTTTCAGTGGGCAAAACTGAGAAAACTTTGACATCAATTAAATGTTATGGTTAGGGAAAATTAAAAAGTCAAGAATGACTCAGAGGGGACTTCCCTGGTGGCACAGTGGTTAAGAATCCACCTGCCAATGCAGGGAACACGGGTTCGAGCCCTGGTCCGGGAAGATCCCACATGCCGTGGAGCAACTAAGCCCCTGCGCCACAACTACTGAGCCTGTGCTCTAGAGCCCACAAGCCACAACTACTGAAGCCCACGCGGCTAGAGCCCATGCTCCGCAACAAGAGCAGCCACCGCAATGAGAAGCCTATGCACCGCAACAAAGAGTAGCCCCTGCTTGCCGCAACTAGAGAAAGCCTGCACGCAGCAACGAGGACCCAACGCAGCCAAATTAATTAATTAATTTTTAAAAAATGACTCAGAGGATGGTTCCATCCATTTGTTTATATAAATCTGGAGGGAAATGTGCTAAGTTCAGTTTTGAACATGTTGTCCATAGTGCGTTCATGTGGAGGTCTCCAGCTACAGGTGTTTGCCCTCCTTGGGAGCTCAGGAGAGAAATCTAGGTTGGAGATAGAGTCGGAATCCACAGGTGGATGGTAGTAGAAGCCATGGGAATGGGCAAGATCACCCAAGGAGAATGCTCTAGAATGTACATAGACACAAAAGAAAAACAGTATTTAAAGTGGAGGGAAACCCACAAAGAAAGGCTAGAAATGTATCAGGAGAGAGGGATGTCTTGGAAGTGAAAAGAGAGGAGAGTATTAAGAAGTGCCAAGTGCAGTTGATGCCACTGAAAAATAAAGATGATTTTCCAGAGGAGTAGATAGGGGAATCACTGGTGACCTTGGCAAGGAACATTTCAGTGACGTGGAGAAGACAGGGTTGGAAAATAGAGAATAAAGGAAACAGGGCTGAACCTTGAAGACATTATGCCAAGTGAATATCAGCCACCAAAGGACAAATACTGTATAATTCCCCTTAAATGAAGTACCCAGAGCTCTCAACCTCAGAGACAGCAAGTGCAATGGTGGTTGCCAGGGGCTCTTGGGGTGCGGGGGAGGAGGAATAGAAAGTTATTGTTTAGTGGGTATAGAGTTTTAGTTTGAGAAGATGGAAAAGTTCTGGAAACAGGTGGTAGTGGTGGTGGCATAATAATGTGAATGTACTTAATGCCACGGAGCTGTACACTTGGAAATGGTTAAAATGGCAAGTTTTATGTTATGCATATTTTACTAAAAGGGAAAAAGAGAGATAATAAAGGAGTGAATGAGAGATGAGAAAATGGAGGGACTGCATATAGCCCTCTCTCAGGAAGCTTGAATGGGAAGAGAAAGAGAGACGGTGAGAGCTAAAAGGAGAGTGTAGGGTTGCGAGAGGGAGGGGTGCGGGGGGGGCGGGTGTGTTTTTTAGGAGAGAGCCATTAGAGAGACTCTCTGGAGATATCAAAGGAACAGCAAAGAGAAGCAGTGCTGTGAGCTGAGCGAGACAGAATGATGGTGAAATAGGGGCCTTGCGAGCTGCTGCAGACTCTCATTCTGGTGAACACTAAGGAAGGTTGAACAACATAACTAGAGAATGAATTTTGACCCTACAGGATGGCGGAAGGTCTTGCTCTGCCCAGAAAATTTAGTAAACCACTGATGCTCTCTTTAAGTTTAAAAAATCAACATCTAGTCTATTGTGACTGTGTAGTTTTTGTAATTTATTTTTTATTGAAGTATAGTTGAATTACAGTGCTGTATTAATTACTGCTGTACAGCAAAGTTACTCAGTTATATATATGTATATGTATACATACATATATATATATATATATATATATATATATATATATATATATATATATTTTTTTTTCTATTCTTTTCCATTATGGTTTATCACAGGATAGTGAATATAGTTCCCTGTGCTATACAGTAGGACCTTGTTTTGTATCCATTCTATATACACCAGTTTGCATCTGCTAATCCCAAACTCTCAACCCAACCCTCTCCCACTCCCCTCCCCCTTGGCAACCACCAGTCTATTTTCTATGTCCCTGATTCTGTTTCTGTTTCATAGATAGGTTCATTTGTGTCATATTTTAGATTCCGCATATAAGTGATATCATGATATTTGTCTTTCTCTTTCTGACTTACTTCACTTAGAACGATAATATCTGGTTGCATCCATGTTGCTGCTCATTGTGACTCTCTTAAGCAGCTAATAGAGGCCACATGTCACTTCCAGATTAAATTGGTCAATCGCATAAAGGAGTACATCATATATAATGAATAGACACAATGATAATATTGTGATATGTTAAGTTTTTATTTTTCAATTACATGTTGGATAATGTTTTATTCAAGAAAGGACAAAACATTTATAAATTTTGAAGCTCACTAAAATTTCAGGAAGGAGTATTGTCTAAATTTCACGAGTGTAGTCTAAAAGTTGCACTCTTAAACATTTCCCTATTTAATTAAATTTGAATTTACTATTTGTTATTTTTATAGTATATTATTTAAAATACCTACAAGAAAAATATATTGAAGTCATGGGTTCCCTTGAGTCATAGGGGGAAAAATAGTTAAGTAAAAGAGCAAATTATTTTCTCCAGAGTGAAAAAGAGAGGGCTTCTGTTTAGAAGCACCACATTTAATTCACATACTTTTAGCTGGTCTAAGTGGTCTCTGCAAATTATTATCACACACATCAGAAATAACGCTCAGACATTGCACTGTATTTGTTTCTGTCTAGACATAAGAAGTTTATGAATTACAAAGATAGGAATCTTTAATATACCTATTCATGATTATACACATATGCTCACAAGTGCTTGTGGAAGATTTGGCTGTTGGCCATAATTATGTGAATTCACATCATTTCTTAGTTATGTAAAGACACAGCACCAGGAAATCAAATATAAACAGAAACACTCTCATTTCCAGTCCCCTGACTTGAATTGAGTCTTGAGCTTTCTGTGGCAGTTTTTAGATGCAATCTATATGAATATGTAGATGGCTTAAGAGCTTCCTTCTTTTGTACGTGTGTATGGTCTTGTCATTAAAAAATACCTTCAGGGTCATACTATGAGTCAGTAATAATGACACTAATATATAAATTTCTGTGTCTGTTACATATATATGTATAATTTTTAGGGGACATCTATATGCATTATCTCAAAAAAGAATTAAATTTAAATCTTTATTTGAGATGTAAGAAGTATGTCATAACTGTCACACAAGCTATATAATACAAGTATGACACAAAGACAAGTATGTCTTATGAGCCATCAATATCACACCACCTGTGTGTGCATGGGCATTAGGAAATTGAGGACATGCCACATTAAAAATGAAAGATGACATTGACCCTTGAAGTCTAGAACATGTGAACTAATTAAAAGTTGTAAGGAGAAAAAGGAAAGGAAATTAAAAGATTAGTCTTTTCTGAGAAGATGTCAAGCAGGTGGAGATAAGGTTCCCTTTCAACATTTTCCTTAATAAGCAAGAAATAGGTATGTCCTGTCTTTATACTTCTGCTAAAATGCTTCCTTTCCTTTAAACGGGAAGAAAATAGGACATAGTGTTCTTTTAATGAGTCTACTATCTGAGCTTCTTCTAGGTGTGCAAAGTACCATTCTAGGCCAATTACTCAATTGTTGCTTTGATAAGGTCTGTCATACTGATTCAATATTTAAATAATTCCTTAGAAAATATAATGATAGTAAATGTTTTTAAAAGGAGAAATATATTCTCTTACATGGTTGAAATGCTGTCCTAATAATAGATGATGGACTCTTTTTAACTTACAGATTAATCAGTGTATATGCACTATATGAAAACCAAGGCTGGAAGAAAGAACTATCAGAGTATATTTGGCATAAGAAATTTCATAAGTAAACCTCTCTGTGTTGTTATAAACTTGGATCATATTTCATAAAATTTCTGAAGTCCATCAGAAGAAAGACCTACTCAAAATCAGTTACTTTTTATTAATTAAATGTTCTAAGTTTCTAAATGAGTGTGGCACCTACCTTTACAAACTCTCTGATGTTCCTAAATATCATTAGGAATCAAAGTAAAAGTAAGATTTTCCTAAAAATATCACTATTAGACTATTACCCTCTCTGGTGTCCAAACATTTTGAGACAAAAATCAATGCGAATGGCTTAACATGGTTTCAAAACGTAATATTAACATTGGAACTGTCTTGGAAATTTTAGAAAAAGTAATTGTAGCTACACATCTTCCACTGTGTGAAAGCTCAGGAAGAAAATGTTTTGCTTTCTCTTATACTTTAAACTACATCCATTTCTTTGATTTCTTTTGAAAACCCCCCACAATTAGCAAAAGGGCTTGAACAGAACTTAACCTTTATTTATGATTATGTTTTTGTCATTGACATAAAGCGCCACTTTTGAGTGCACAAATATATAGGTCTAAATTAAGTAATTATCTCCCACACATAGTTTTCTTGCAACACAGTAAAATGTTAAAGCTATTCAGTAACAAACAGTATTTTTGTCTGTTTGAATTGTCTATGATCATTAACCAACTGAAAAATTCTCAGGAGCTATTTTTAAATTATTAAACTTTTTCATTAAAAATACACCAAACACCTAAGCAGGACATGGGACTTTAAAAGAGCATTCGGGTCGATACAACTAATGTGCAATAGATGAAAACATGATTTTCTTGAATTTCTAGGACTACTTTCCATAATTTTTTTTTTTTTCAAATGCTCCCTTGAATAGGCTGGAGAATAACGTCTTCTAACTAATGATTTGAGTTATCTGAAAGCTGTTAGTTAAGCCAGCGGTCCCCAATCCTGGGGCCGCGGACCGGTACCACTCCACAGCCTGTTACAAACCGGGCAGCACAGCAGGAGGAGAGTGATGGGCGAGCGAGCGAAGCTTCATCTGCTGCTCCCCATCGCTTCCCATCGCTCGCATTACCACCTGAAACCCCCCTCATCCATGGACAAATTGTCTTCCATGAAACCGGTCCCCGGTACCAAAAAGGTTGGGGACCGCTGAGTTAAGCAATAGTTGGCTAATTTTTTTAAAAGACAGAGACAAATATATTACTCCCAAATTATGTTGACTGTAGTTTTTAGCTTTTTTGCCTTTTTATAGCTCAGAGGGTACATTGTGGATCATGATTATCATTATGAGACAATCATCAATACAGCACTCTACATGGGAAAGTGTAGGAAACATAGATAAACACTGAATTTAAGACATGCCATGTATATTGTTCTTTAATGTAAACCCTTTGTTTACTTGGCACTGAATACCTGAATTTTAAGTTCAGAAGTCTTGAAAAATACCTGGTGTCCTTTTTTGCTCACGAAAGTATGGTATGGGGGGAAATTCAATTATTTTACCTTCCTAATACCTTGAATTCCTTATAAATTATAGTCTCTCTTAACTTGTAGAAACACTTTTTAGATGCTGCCTGATTCAGTATTAACACATAATCCAACCTGGTATTAGAGTGTTGGGACTATTTTTGTTGGGCCCTGTGACACAAAATTGTGTTAGCCTTTATTTAATATGCCTATTTGTACTATTTCCCAATATAGAAAACTTTATCTGGTTTCATTAGAAAAGAAATATTCCAAAAAATTTCCAGGTACTCGAAGCTCATTTCTTTAAATCCACAAATGTTTTATTTTCACCATGTCTATTTTTAGACTTTTAAAAATATGCCATACGTTTTCTTAGACAGAGAGTAATCAACATAACGTAACTGGTTGTTGATTATTCAGGTCTCAATTTTACACATTCATTATTGTACCATTTTTACATTTAACCATTTTATGCATTACCCAAGGCCCTCACAGGCTGATGTAGTGTGTTCAGGGCTGTTTCCTTTCATACAGAGTGGTCTAGGCTGAAACGCTCTCTATGAGCCTGTGTTTGAGTAGTGACGTGTAGGAGAAAGAAATTAAGCTTCCACTGTTGACTAGTTATGCAGTTGACTAGTTATGCAGTTGACTAGTCCACTGTTGACTAGTTATGCAGTTTGGGGAAATTTATTTAACTCTTTACAGCTTCAGTTTCTTTATCAGCAAAGTGCTTATGCTAACTTGCAGAATGGTTGCAAAGAGAGAGTTAAATAATAACTGTAAAGGGTCTGGTACTCGCCAACCCTCAACCTCCTTCCTTGTTCTACTGTGTGTCAGTTCTTGCTCCTGCCATCTCTCTTCTCTTACATTTCCTTGTCGCTTGTAGACTGTGACAGCAGGAAGCTCCTCAGACCTGTTCATCACTGTATCTCTGCCACGAATACCTGACAGTGTGGTCTCTGGTACAATACCTGTGTTTGAATCCTGACCCTGTCCATGTCTACTGTGTGCTCTTGGGCGAATTTATCAACCTCTCTCCACCTCAGTTTCCTTGTCTGTGAAATGAGGGGACTCATAGTACATACCTCATAGGATCGAATTAGCTATTTCTGTAACTATCCCTCCCACATAGTAAACATACAATAAATATAAGGGTCTTTAATGACTGGAGAAAAACAATTTATTGTTTCTAATCTTCTGTGGCCCCAGAAATGAAATAATCAAGTTTATTTAAGTGAGCTTAAGTATTAGACCAATTTCTACTAATAAAGTTTGTGAGCTTTTTTTTTTTTTTTAAATAAATTTATTTATTTTTGGCTGCATTGGGTCTTCATTGCTGCACGCAGGCTATCTCTAGTTGCGGCGAGCAGGGGCTACTCTTCATTGAGGTGGGTGGGCTTCTCATTGCGGTGGCTTCTCTTGTTGCGGAGCACAGACTCTAGGCACGTGGGCTTCAGTAGTTGTGACGCACAGGCTTAGTTTCTCCATGGCATGTGGGATCTTCCCAGACCAGGGCTTGAACCCATGTCCCCTGCATTGGCAGGTGGATTCTTAACCACTGTGCTACCAGGGAAGCCCTAGT
>NW_006791012.1:4605451-4639001 GCF_000442215.2 Lipotes vexillifer
ATTTTTTTGCGGTACGCGGGCCTCTCACCGTTGTGGCCTCTCCCGTTGCGGAGCACAGGCTCCGGACGCGCAGGCTCAGCAGCCATGGCTCACGGGCCCAGCCGCTCTACGGCATGTGGGATCTTCCCTGACCGGGGCACGAACCCGTATCCCCTGCATTGGCAGGCAGACTCCCAACCACTGCGCCACCAGGGAAGCCCCCTAGTATAGCTTTTTAAACCTTTTTTTTTTTTTTCTTTTCTTTTCCTTTCTTTCTTTTTGTAGCAGCTCAGAAGTTTTATTCTTACCTCTGGGTTAGTGGGTCCTATTTTGATTGCTGAATAAATGACCTCAAGATAATTGGCATTTTTGCCATATAGGACTGTGAGATACCCGATGTTTTTTTCTTACTATGTTATTTTAACTGTGAGATAGCCGATGTTTTTTTCCTACTATGTTATTTTAATCCATTTTCCCTGTTTCATTTATAGACATAGATTTGAAGTTTCTTATAAGCTAACCAGTTTGCCTGTGTTGTCACATATAAATGTTTGCCTTTTATTCACATGGCCAACCGTGTCAATAGCCAAGACCACAATTCAGCATGTCATCAGTAAAAATTCACAGCAGTTGTATTTCTAAATCTTAACACCAAACACATCTCATAATTGAATAGAACTGTCAGATATTTACATTATGTATTCCATTTCTTTGTGTTTAAGTATCACCTGTGTGTCTTCAGTTCTTAGCTCCATCTAATCCTCTAGCTGAATAATCCGTTGGAATTTGGAAATGGAGAGTAAGAATTGAGGGTAGATGGTTATTGTTGAGGAGTGAATAGTAACATTGTTTAGGAGAGCAAAATAATCGCTTAAGTGGTATACACTCATGGTTCAATTAAATCTAGAAATTGAATAAGCAAAAGTTTCAAGTGAACCTCAAGTTATGAAAGGGATTATTTCTTATTTTGTATCAATCTCACTATACCTATAAAACAAGGTTTTTACTGTGTTCCTTCTTATGCTTATCAATCAAGACATAATTTGACTCTTGATCGTAATATCAGTATCAATATCAGCAGAATTCTAATGGCAATTTCTTCCCTCTGTGTTAAGAGTTACACATAAGCTCTAAACAGGCACAAGTTATCATCAATGTGATAATTCTCTTCTGTTCCCTGGACATGTTTGGTTACCCATGAGATCGAAGGGACCACTTGAACCACACACTTGTTAGGTTTGGTTGCCCAGGATCTAGGTGCAGCAGGCTAGAGACTGGAAATTCCAAAACTTTCCCACGGAGCAGATGAGAGCTTGAGGGACAGGGTATTCCTGGCAGGATCTGAACATCCCAGAAGGCATTTGGCATTTGCTCAGTGATTGCAACATAGCAGATATTTTTCCAAGGGGGAAGGTGAGAGGCAACAGTGACTTCCAGTGAAGACCATTCCCAAATCTCTGATCTGACTCCAAATTAGTGACAGGGTCACTAATCAGGCCCTTTGTGACTCTCACAGCTTTACATGAGGATCTGTCTTCAGAGTGATCTGACCTATTCTGATTTTCTTATTACATATCACCTAGTTGTCAGCAACCCCTAGCCCAGTCTAACCCTCCAGTGTATTATCTGTTGGAATTTGGAATTGATGAAGGTCATAGCTATGGTTGAGGAGTGGATAGCAAATTGCTTTGGATAGCAAAATAATCTCATAAGTGTTATCATAGGGTTCTAACTGAACAATGCAATTTAGAAATGGAGTAAACAAAAGTTCAAACTGAACCTGCAATTACAAAAGGGCTTATTTCCTTATTTTATATCAGTCCTACTACTTTATGTGTACAGATAAGGTTTTCACTGATTTTTTTTACTGAATTTATTCTTCTCAATCTGTAAAACTACTCCTGAGTGACAGAGCTTTCTTGAATTCTAGTCTTCTGGGAGGTAAGAATTACTTTTCAGAATTTTCCTAAATATTGTGAAATCTGGCCAGTCAGAAACTAAAATGTAGATGTCTATCATAGTAATGATAATCTTATTAGCCAAGTTGCTTTCTTTAAAAGTATATACTACTGGTGGACTTCTTCAGCACCATTTTCCCCTCTATATCAAGAGATTATTTTTTTCATTTCCCAGATATAGTCTCTGAAATTCTTAAATCCAGGGAGAAACCAGTGAGTGCAAGCAAGATGTCCAATAAACAAAGGGAGACCCAGGCTAACAAACCATGACTTAGGACAGGCTATCGTGAGAGTGTGTAAGAGAGGGAATTATAGGAGTTTTACGGGAATCCTGGTTGAGGCTGGGAAGGAAACTGGAGTCTCTGACGTAGGGATACAAGTGTTGTGGTCGAGGGTAGCAAGATAGCACTAGAAGTGTCTCTGGGACTTGACTCGAAGAAATGCCTTAGTCTGGATATCTGACCTGGAGGGAAATTTTAAGGATGAGACCAAAGCAAAAGTCTAGTGGTGTATTTTCTTGGGAGTGTTGTCACCTCCCCCCAAAATGGTACTAGTGCGTAGAGGTGGGAAAGGGTAATTGTTATGGTAATGTTTGGAGAATATGCTGTATCCCCTGTAGTATCCCAGGTAATGTTCTTCACTCCAGCATTGGCTTAGTATGTAAAGTAGAAAACAAAACATATGACTACAATTTATAGAGGTCTTGGGAGGAATAAAATCTATCTCAACATGTAAATCACAGGGATACAGTTTTATTTATGGTACTAATCTAATGCCACTAAGTTAATCAATCAGATTTATAACAAATTGTTCTCTAAGGTTCATGCCCACGTTGAGACAATTTCCTTTACCCATATGCATTCCGCAATCACTTGGTCTATTCTTAGTAAAGTTTCCCATACATATACCCTCAAGTCCAAGTTAGAATTGTTCTCCTTTTCATCGGCAAGGCAAAGTCTTTTCTGTTTGTGCCCCACCTCTACTTCTAGTAGTAGATCTAGTAGTGATTCTCCTACTCACCAGACATCCTCATTAGGTAGTATGTCTCTCATTTCCGCTTCATTGAAATATCTTAGAACTGGATTTTTTGCCTTAATTAAGTTCTCAATTCTCAGTCTTCTCTTTCTTTCAAGTCATATATTTAGCTAGTTTTTTAGACCCTTTTATCTTTCTAGACCTCATGCCATTTCTACCTCTACATATGATGTGTTTTTGTCGCCTAGATAGGATTCTTTTTTAGCAAAAATGTCAGCATATCTAAAACCCAATATACTTATATCTTCTCCTATCACAGTGAGTCATGATAACCCTTAAATCTACACGTATTTGAGGGTGGGACACCAAATCAAGCCCAAGACTCATGGGAATATAGTCCCATCAAATTTGCTGATAAGAGGAAATTTATTCTTTTTATCTGTCCAAATTCTGGGGATTTGGAAGAGATGACATTCCTGTTTTATATATACAGTTGATCCTTATTATTCGTGGAGTACATATTTGTGAATTTGCTTACTCACTAAAATTTACTTACCCCGAATTCAATACTCATAGTGATTTGCAGATTATTCATGAACGTACGAAGAACAGACAAAATTTGAGTCACCTGGTGCTCACATTAGTACCTAAGACTGAGAAAGGCAATGCTCTGCCTTCTTGTTTCAACTGTCACACTGTCAACAGGTGTCATTTTTTGTGGTCCGTTTAGTGACAAATTTTTCACATTTTTGTGCTTTTTGTTGGTGATTTCAATGTCTAAAACAGCCCACAAATGTAGTGCTGAGGTGCTGTCTAGTGTTCCTAAGTGCAAGAAAACTGTGATGTTGCCTTTGGAGAAAATATGTGTTAGTATAAGCTTCATTCGGCATGAGTTGTAGTGCTGTTGACTGTGAGTTCAATGTTAATGAATCAACAATACATATTAAATAATGTGCTTTTAAACAGAAGTACACATAAAACATGGTTATGTACTGATCAGTTGACTAAAATGTTGGGACTGGACACTCGCAGGAACTTAACCTTGTATTTCCTCTAAGAGCAATCATTCAGTATTTGCTAGTTCAGTGTTCACAGTGACTTTATCAAACATAACTATTACCAGTAATGAGATTCAATGGTGCATGTGTGTGTGTGTGTGTGTGTGTGTGTGTGTGTATTTTTCCATGTAGTAAAATTACTGCAACTGGCTAATACCTCACTAAACAGCATATTATAGTGTATAAGCCCCTGAAAAGTCCTGTAAGTTAAATCTAGCAACGTTATATATACATTTATCTTTTGATCCAACAATTTTATTTCTAGAAATCTATCCCAGAGTTACAGTGGCAAATAAAAGAACATCAATCACTAAGAATCTTCTAATGGAAGTGCACAGCACCCCCTTTAATAATCTTGACAAAATTGAATCTGATTATGCCTCTAGATCTAACTACTAATTTGCAGAAAATGCAAAGGACAGAGGAATATGTGAAATATATGTGGATGCAATCAGCAGAATCCAGACGAGAGATTCTACTGGACAAATTACCTGGATTCTTTAACAACTAACAACTGCCATACACACACGCGCGCACACATGCACACACACACACACAACTTGGAGCTTAAAAGAGACTTAATAATCACTGGTAGTTTTATACAATAATGCTCTTAGCAGCTTTATTCTCATTAGCCAAAACTTTGCATTAACCAAATGTCATCAACAGGAGAAAAGATAAACATATGTAATAGTGATAGCAATTATAAGAAACAGATTGATCCAACAACAAGGATGAATTTCACAGGCATTATACTGAGAAGAAGCTGAACATAAAATAGTATAAAGTTCTAGAACAGGCACTAATCTAAGGCTTAAAACAATCAAAGTTGTGATTGCCAGTGAGGAGGTAAGAGGCGCAGGAACCATCTAGGGAGAGGGAAATGTCCTGTGTGATGACAGAGGTTTACATACATATATCCATTTGTCAAAACTGTACAACTAGGATTTGTATATTTAAATACATGCACATTTTACCTCAAAAGACTAAAAAATAATTGAATGGAAATTGGAGAGTAGGTGGAGGTATAGATGATACAAGAATGACAGACTGTTGATCATTGTTGAAGCTGGGTGTTGAGTATGTATATTATAATGCTTACTTTGTATATGTTTGGAAATTTCCATAACACAAAGGTTTTTTGTTTGTTTTTTTTTAATAGAGAGAAACTTAAGAGATATAACAACCAATGGCATTTATATTCTTTTTTCGATCTCAGTTCATAAAAACTGTCTGGATATTTGAGGATATTAAAGAAATATTCAAGAGAGGGTATTTTCAGGTGTGATAATTGCATTATAGTTATGTTCTTAAAATAAAGAATCCCACTTTTTAAGAGACACATATGGAAATACAGATGAAATTATATGGCATCTGGGATTTGTTTTGAAATAAACCAGTGGGTGTGGTGGAGGTAGAGATAAAACAAGATTGACCAGGAGTTGAAAATTGTTGAAGCTGGATGATGGGTACATGGGGTTTGTTAGACTCTTCTCTGTCATTCTGTATATTTGAAATTTTCTGTAATAAAAAGATTTCCAAGTACTACATTTTAAAAAAAGTACTCCCATAAATTGAAAAACTCCAGGCTGACTAAGTCTAGTCAAATGGATGGAACTGTATCTCTACTAATGTGCAATTCTGATTCTATCTGAGAAGAGACGGGGTA
Organism: Lipotes vexillifer; assembly: GCF_000442215.2. NCBI lineage: Eukaryota > Metazoa > Chordata > Mammalia > Artiodactyla > Lipotidae > Lipotes > Lipotes vexillifer. The sequence goes on from NW_006791012.1 coordinate 4,611,091, forward strand.
AACTGGGGACAGGAGCCTGGGCTGGTAACACTAGAAGGGGGCGTATGGTGACTCAGGTTGGGAGGCTGGGAGCTTTGCATGGTGACACAGTGGGGTGGGGTTGTGAAGAAACTGAGCTCTGAGAGATAACTGTGGAGGCAGGACAAGCAGGAGACACAGATGATTAAGGCAGGATGTGAAACTGCATGGGGGAATTATGTGAGAAAATATTAAAGCAGTACCAGTTCAAGAGAGGTAGTTGTGAAGAATCAATCCTCAGAGAGGCAGAACTCAAATAGGAAATTTCTATTGGCAAAGTCCAGGATTCCTGTACTTAAGTCTACAAAGAGATTAAAACAAACAAACACACAAACAGAAACCAAAAAAACTGAGGAGTTTAAGGAGTAACTTGCTACTTTACTTATTAAAGTAACTCAGAGGACTAGAGGAAACAAACAAGGAAGATTGGGTTATGGGGCACCTACCTAGCTGGGAGGATGAAATAGGGAGAATTAAAGTGAGTATCGTGAGCTTATAGTCCTATAACTTAACAAATTTAAATATGATTCTTTACCCAAAACCCTCTCCCCACCCTACCCTGGCTTCCCAGTATTCCCTAACCATGTAACAAGAGTTTCTATACTACCACCTCAGACTGTAATGCTTAACAGTCAACGTGTTTCTTTTTTACTTGAATGCTAATGAAATAGTATTTTAGAAAGTTGTATGTGTTCTTAAAAGTAATGGTATAGGGCTTCCCTGGTGGCGCAGTGGTTGAGAGTCCGCCTGCCGATGCAGGGGACACGGGTTTGTGCCCCGGTCCAGGAGGATCCCACGTGCCGCGGAGCGGCTGGTCCCGTGAGCCATGGCCGCTGAGCCTGCGCGTCCGGAGCCTGTGCTCCGCAATGGGAGAGGCCACAACAGTGAGAGGCCACCTTTTCCGATACAAATATATAGACATGCTGGGTAAATATAACAACAGAAACAAAAATGAAGCTTGAGAGAAAGAAAGAGAAATCCCTGCTGCCAGAAAAAATAATGTTGTGTCAGGGGGAGGGGACTCAAAGTCAGAGACCTGAATCTAGGCCTGAGGGGCTGGGGGCCAGGGTTTCAATGCCCACATGGGGACAGGAGATGTGCCCTCCCACCTGCAGTGCAAAGTTTAGAACTGGGACTCCTGCTAATGACAGGACTTCTAAATAGCTGCACAATCAGTGAAAAGGAGCTAGAAAAGTTTTCTCTACCAGACTAGACAAGTAGCAAGCAGTTTGTTTTCTATTCTGAGCTCTGAGTAGAGAAAAAAAATTCTCCTTGGAGAAATCTAAACCCAAATCTCCATAATTTGTGACTGTAGGGTCTTATACTACCTTTGTGATAAGAGACTCTCAAGTTGAGAAACTTTCATAAAAACTAGTCCAGGTAATAAAAATATTATATACATATATATGTATACAATATACACATATATACATATATATATATATATATGATAAAGGACTTATAACTAGAATATATAAAGAACTTCTATTAATAATAAAAAGAAATTGTAATAGGAAAATGGGCAAGATTTTAACTTAAACTCTTCAAAGAAAGGATTCCCAAATGGCCAATATTCTTACAAAAAGTTGCTCAACTTCATTAACCATCAGGGAAATGGAAATAAAAAACACAGTGGGATTCTACATACCCACTAGAATAGCTAAAATGAAAGTGACAGAAAATAGAGGTTGGTGAGAATGTAGATACATAAATATAAATAAACATTTATTGTAAAAAAAATAACAATGACAGCTGACTTTTAGGGAGTTAAGAACAAGGTAGTACTAAAAACAATAATATGGAAGGTGGGGCAGGCAGGGTATGATCAGAATCTTTCTGAATTCCTTGTATTGTTTGGGAGCTGCTTTAAAATGTTGATTAAATAAGTATACCCTATTAAAAATCTAAGGGTAACCATTGGAATGATGGATATGGAATGTATAACCACCTAACCAGTCAATGCGGTTGGCATTTTGAGTAAGACATTTCTCCTTTGTGCAGTAATCCTGGCCCTGCCTGTGAAATGCCAATAGCAGTGCTCAGTCATTGTGAAAAACAAAAAATGACCACACACATTTCTAAATGCCCCCTAAGAGATCGGTGACACCACTAACTGGGAACTATCTTATGAGAAGGATAAAATGGGGGGAAATAAGGAAAACGTGAGCAAATCAATGGAAGCTAGGAAAGGGGTGGTGGAGGAAAAACAGGGAAGAATCAATTAAGGACATTGTCACATCCATTGGTTTTGTTTTGTAAACTCTTAGATTTAGAAAATATCTTAATTTGTTTTAAAGAACACTCATTTACCATCTGTATTTTTGCAAGAGTATTTTGTTTTGCAAAAAGATTCCCATTTCCTCTATCACAGTCAGAGGTACTGTCCTTTTCTATGAAACCTTATCTGAAAAAGATATCTACAACCTTATAGACAAATTTTCCACAGTAATGTATCTATTAAAGTCAATAAATTAATAATGGAATATCTCAAAGATTTAGAATCATATATTAATGATAATCCTTAACTGGTCTGAATATATAAAGCATTGGTTTTTCAACTATAAGTAATTTGTTGGTTAGACCCAGATCTAATCTTTTATTATTTTTTTTCTTTTTCAGGTTTTTAATCTTGAATAAGAAAATTAAAATTTTTGATAAAATATTTTTAAATTTCTTATATCCTTTCACTGTAAATATTGAAATACTCCAAAAGATACTGCTTTGGAAAAAGACACTAGGGACGTCTTAGCTGCCAAATGCAATGGTTTTTTTCAAACTTCATCTTACTCAACCTCCCTCATTCTAAAACACTTTCCTCCTTTGGAGTCCATGATAATGCATAATGGGTTTCTTCCTACTTCTCTGCTATTCCTTCTGTTTCCTTCATGAATCTCTTTCTTACTCTTGCCAGCCCTTAATGTTGGCATTCCTCAAGATTTTTTCTCTGGTTCTCAAGGATCAAGCTCTGAGCTCAGACAACCTGGATTTGAATTCTAGATTCACAATTTTGTATAGTTCAGTAACCTCAGGCCTATAAGCCCTGGTTTCTTCAACTGTTAAAGTATTGTATTAGTTAGGGTTCTCCAGAGAAACAGAACCAATAATACACACACACACACACACACACACACACACACACACACACACAAAGATATTTGGCTTACACAGTTATGGAAATTGACAAGTCCTAAGATGTGCTGTCAGCAAGCTGGAGACCCAGGAGAGCTTATGGTGTAGTTCCAGTCTGAAAGCTGACAGGTTCAAGACCCAGGAAGAGCCAATGTTTCAGTTTGAGTTCAAAGGCAGGGAAAGTTCAATGTCCATGCTCAAGGCAGTCAGGCAGGAGGAAAAGCCTCCTTATTTGCAGAAGGGTCAGCCTTTTTGTTCTATACAAATTGGCCTTCAACTGATTGGATGGGGCCCACACATTAAGGAGGGCCCTAATGTAAAGAAGATTAGGGCCTTTACTCAGTCTACCAATTAAAATGTTAATCTGATGCAAAAACACCCTTACAGACACACCAGAATAATGTTTTCTTTTTTTTTGGTGTTTTAAAAAATTAATTTTAATTATAATGGGAAAATAGGAAATAACGATAGAACAACCTAAATGCATATGTAGCTAAACAGTATTAAAAAAACACTACAAATATATATATATATATATATATATATATATATATATATTTTAACATCTTTTTTGGAGTATAATTGATGTGGATGCAATCAGCAGAATCCAGACGAGAGATTCTACTGGACAAATTACCTGGATTCTTTAACAACTAACAACTGCCATACACACACGCGCGCACACATGCACACACACACACACAACTTGGAGCTTAAAAGAGACTTAATAATCACTGGTAGTTTTATACAATAATGCTCTTAGCAGCTTTATTCTCATTAGCCAAAACTTTGCATTAACCAAATGTCATCAACAGGAGAAAAGATAAACATATGTAATAGTGATAGCAATTATAAGAAACAGATTGATCCAACAACAAGGATGAATTTCACAGGCATTATACTGAGAAGAAGCTGAACATAAAATAGTATAAAGTTCTAGAACAGGCACTAATCTAAGGCTTAAAACAATCAAAGTTGTGATTGCCAGTGAGGAGGTAAGAGGCGCAGGAACCATCTAGGGAGAGGGAAATGTCCTGTGTGATGACAGAGGTTTACATACATATATCCATTTGTCAAAACTGTACAACTAGGATTTGTATATTTAAATACATGCACATTTTACCTCAAAAGACTAAAAAATAATTGAATGGAAATTGGAGAGTAGGTGGAGGTATAGATGATACAAGAATGACAGACTGTTGATCATTGTTGAAGCTGGGTGTTGAGTATGTATATTATAATGCTTACTTTGTATATGTTTGGAAATTTCCATAACACAAAGGTTTTTTGTTTGTTTTTTTTTAATAGAGAGAAACTTAAGAGATATAACAACCAATGGCATTTATATTCTTTTTTCGATCTCAGTTCATAAAAACTGTCTGGATATTTGAGGATATTAAAGAAATATTCAAGAGAGGGTATTTTCAGGTGTGATAATTGCATTATAGTTATGTTCTTAAAATAAAGAATCCCACTTTTTAAGAGACACATATGGAAATACAGATGAAATTATATGGCATCTGGGATTTGTTTTGAAATAAACCAGTGGGTGTGGTGGAGGTAGAGATAAAACAAGATTGACCAGGAGTTGAAAATTGTTGAAGCTGGATGATGGGTACATGGGGTTTGTTAGACTCTTCTCTGTCATTCTGTATATTTGAAATTTTCTGTAATAAAAAGATTTCCAAGTACTACATTTTAAAAAAAGTACTCCCATAAATTGAAAAACTCCAGGCTGACTAAGTCTAGTCAAATGGATGGAACTGTATCTCTACTAATGTGCAATTCTGATTCTATCTGAGAAGAGACGGGGTAAACTGGGGACAGGAGCCTGGGCTGGTAACACTAGAAGGGGGCGTATGGTGACTCAGGTTGGGAGGCTGGGAGCTTTGCATGGTGACACAGTGGGGTGGGGTTGTGAAGAAACTGAGCTCTGAGAGATAACTGTGGAGGCAGGACAAGCAGGAGACACAGATGATTAAGGCAGGATGTGAAACTGCATGGGGGAATTATGTGAGAAAATATTAAAGCAGTACCAGTTCAAGAGAGGTAGTTGTGAAGAATCAATCCTCAGAGAGGCAGAACTCAAATAGGAAATTTCTATTGGCAAAGTCCAGGATTCCTGTACTTAAGTCTACAAAGAGATTAAAACAAACAAACACACAAACAGAAACCAAAAAAACTGAGGAGTTTAAGGAGTAACTTGCTACTTTACTTATTAAAGTAACTCAGAGGACTAGAGGAAACAAACAAGGAAGATTGGGTTATGGGGCACCTACCTAGCTGGGAGGATGAAATAGGGAGAATTAAAGTGAGTATCGTGAGCTTATAGTCCTATAACTTAACAAATTTAAATATGATTCTTTACCCAAAACCCTCTCCCCACCCTACCCTGGCTTCCCAGTATTCCCTAACCATGTAACAAGAGTTTCTATACTACCACCTCAGACTGTAATGCTTAACAGTCAACGTGTTTCTTTTTTACTTGAATGCTAATGAAATAGTATTTTAGAAAGTTGTATGTGTTCTTAAAAGTAATGGTATAGGGCTTCCCTGGTGGCGCAGTGGTTGAGAGTCCGCCTGCCGATGCAGGGGACACGGGTTTGTGCCCCGGTCCAGGAGGATCCCACGTGCCGCGGAGCGGCTGGTCCCGTGAGCCATGGCCGCTGAGCCTGCGCGTCCGGAGCCTGTGCTCCGCAATGGGAGAGGCCACAACAGTGAGAGGCCACCTTTTCCGATACAAATATATAGACATGCTGGGTAAATATAACAACAGAAACAAAAATGAAGCTTGAGAGAAAGAAAGAGAAATCCCTGCTGCCAGAAAAAATAATGTTGTGTCAGGGGGAGGGGACTCAAAGTCAGAGACCTGAATCTAGGCCTGAGGGGCTGGGGGCCAGGGTTTCAATGCCCACATGGGGACAGGAGATGTGCCCTCCCACCTGCAGTGCAAAGTTTAGAACTGGGACTCCTGCTAATGACAGGACTTCTAAATAGCTGCACAATCAGTGAAAAGGAGCTAGAAAAGTTTTCTCTACCAGACTAGACAAGTAGCAAGCAGTTTGTTTTCTATTCTGAGCTCTGAGTAGAGAAAAAAAATTCTCCTTGGAGAAATCTAAACCCAAATCTCCATAATTTGTGACTGTAGGGTCTTATACTACCTTTGTGATAAGAGACTCTCAAGTTGAGAAACTTTCATAAAAACTAGTCCAGGTAATAAAAATATTATATACATATATATGTATACAATATACACATATATACATATATATATATATATATGATAAAGGACTTATAACTAGAATATATAAAGAACTTCTATTAATAATAAAAAGAAATTGTAATAGGAAAATGGGCAAGATTTTAACTTAAACTCTTCAAAGAAAGGATTCCCAAATGGCCAATATTCTTACAAAAAGTTGCTCAACTTCATTAACCATCAGGGAAATGGAAATAAAAAACACAGTGGGATTCTACATACCCACTAGAATAGCTAAAATGAAAGTGACAGAAAATAGAGGTTGGTGAGAATGTAGATACATAAATATAAATAAACATTTATTGTAAAAAAAATAACAATGACAGCTGACTTTTAGGGAGTTAAGAACAAGGTAGTACTAAAAACAATAATATGGAAGGTGGGGCAGGCAGGGTATGATCAGAATCTTTCTGAATTCCTTGTATTGTTTGGGAGCTGCTTTAAAATGTTGATTAAATAAGTATACCCTATTAAAAATCTAAGGGTAACCATTGGAATGATGGATATGGAATGTATAACCACCTAACCAGTCAATGCGGTTGGCATTTTGAGTAAGACATTTCTCCTTTGTGCAGTAATCCTGGCCCTGCCTGTGAAATGCCAATAGCAGTGCTCAGTCATTGTGAAAAACAAAAAATGACCACACACATTTCTAAATGCCCCCTAAGAGATCGGTGACACCACTAACTGGGAACTATCTTATGAGAAGGATAAAATGGGGGGAAATAAGGAAAACGTGAGCAAATCAATGGAAGCTAGGAAAGGGGTGGTGGAGGAAAAACAGGGAAGAATCAATTAAGGACATTGTCACATCCATTGGTTTTGTTTTGTAAACTCTTAGATTTAGAAAATATCTTAATTTGTTTTAAAGAACACTCATTTACCATCTGTATTTTTGCAAGAGTATTTTGTTTTGCAAAAAGATTCCCATTTCCTCTATCACAGTCAGAGGTACTGTCCTTTTCTATGAAACCTTATCTGAAAAAGATATCTACAACCTTATAGACAAATTTTCCACAGTAATGTATCTATTAAAGTCAATAAATTAATAATGGAATATCTCAAAGATTTAGAATCATATATTAATGATAATCCTTAACTGGTCTGAATATATAAAGCATTGGTTTTTCAACTATAAGTAATTTGTTGGTTAGACCCAGATCTAATCTTTTATTATTTTTTTTCTTTTTCAGGTTTTTAATCTTGAATAAGAAAATTAAAATTTTTGATAAAATATTTTTAAATTTCTTATATCCTTTCACTGTAAATATTGAAATACTCCAAAAGATACTGCTTTGGAAAAAGACACTAGGGACGTCTTAGCTGCCAAATGCAATGGTTTTTTTCAAACTTCATCTTACTCAACCTCCCTCATTCTAAAACACTTTCCTCCTTTGGAGTCCATGATAATGCATAATGGGTTTCTTCCTACTTCTCTGCTATTCCTTCTGTTTCCTTCATGAATCTCTTTCTTACTCTTGCCAGCCCTTAATGTTGGCATTCCTCAAGATTTTTTCTCTGGTTCTCAAGGATCAAGCTCTGAGCTCAGACAACCTGGATTTGAATTCTAGATTCACAATTTTGTATAGTTCAGTAACCTCAGGCCTATAAGCCCTGGTTTCTTCAACTGTTAAAGTATTGTATTAGTTAGGGTTCTCCAGAGAAACAGAACCAATAATACACACACACACACACACACACACACACACACACACACACACAAAGATATTTGGCTTACACAGTTATGGAAATTGACAAGTCCTAAGATGTGCTGTCAGCAAGCTGGAGACCCAGGAGAGCTTATGGTGTAGTTCCAGTCTGAAAGCTGACAGGTTCAAGACCCAGGAAGAGCCAATGTTTCAGTTTGAGTTCAAAGGCAGGGAAAGTTCAATGTCCATGCTCAAGGCAGTCAGGCAGGAGGAAAAGCCTCCTTATTTGCAGAAGGGTCAGCCTTTTTGTTCTATACAAATTGGCCTTCAACTGATTGGATGGGGCCCACACATTAAGGAGGGCCCTAATGTAAAGAAGATTAGGGCCTTTACTCAGTCTACCAATTAAAATGTTAATCTGATGCAAAAACACCCTTACAGACACACCAGAATAATGTTTTCTTTTTTTTTGGTGTTTTAAAAAATTAATTTTAATTATAATGGGAAAATAGGAAATAACGATAGAACAACCTAAATGCATATGTAGCTAAACAGTATTAAAAAAACACTACAAATATATATATATATATATATATATATATATATATATATTTTAACATCTTTTTTGGAGTATAATTGCTTTACAATGGTGTGTTAGTTTCTGCTTTATAACAAAGTGAATCAGTTATACATATACATATGTTCTCATATCTCTTCCCTCTTGCGTCTCCCTCCGTCCCACCCTCCCTATCCCACCCCTCTAGGTGGTCACAAACCACCTAGCTGACCTCCCTGTGCTATGCGGCTGCTTCCTACTAGCTATCTACTTTATGTTTGGTAGTGTATATATGTCCATGACACTCTCTCACTTTGTCACTGCTTACCCTTCCCCCTCCCCATATCCTTAAGTCCATGCTCTAGTAGATCTGTGTCTTTATTCCCGTCTTACCCCTAGGTTCTTCATGACATTTTTTTTCTTAGATTCCATATATATGTGTTAGCATACGGTATTTGTTTTTCTCCTTCTGACTTACTTCACTCTGTATGACAGATTCTAGGTCCATCCACCTCACTACAAATAACTCAATTTCGTTTCTTTTTATGGCTGAGTAATATTCCATTGTATATATGTGCCACATCTTCTTTATCCATTTATCTGTTGATGGATACTTAGGTTGCTTCCATGTCCTGGCTATTGTAAATAGAGCTGCAATGAACATTGTGGTACATAACTCTTTTTGAATTATGGTTTCCTCCGGGTATATGCCCAGTAGTGGGATTGCTGGGTCGTATGGTAGTTCTATGTGTAGTTTTTTAAGGAACCTCCAATACTGTCCTCCATAGTGGCTGTATCAATTTATATTCCCAACAACAGTGCAATAGTGTTCCCTTTTCTCCACACCCTCTCCAGCATTTATTTTTTCTAGATTTTTTGATGATGGCCATTCTGACCGGTGTGAGATGATATCTCACTGTAGTTTTGATTTGCATTTCTCTAATGATTAATGATGTTGAGCATTCTTTCATGTGTTTGTTGGCAGTCTGTATATCTTCTTTGGAGAGATGTCTATTTAGGTCTTCTGCCCATTTTTGGATTGGGTTGTTTGTTTTTTTGATATTGAGCTGCATGAGCTGCTTGTAAATTTTAGAGATTAATCCTTTGTCAGTTGCTTCATTTGCAAATATTTTCTCCCATTCTGAGGGTTGTCTTTTTATCTTGTTTATGGTTTCCTTTGCTGTGCAAAAGCTTTTAAGTTTCATTAGGTCCCATTTGTTTATTTTTGTTTTTATTTCCATTTCTCTAGGAGGTGGGTCAAAAAGGATCTTGCTGTGATTTATGTCAAAGAGTGTTCTGCCTATGTTTTCCTCTAAGAGTTTGATAGTGTCTGGCCTTACATTTAGGTCTTTAATTAATTTTGAGCTTATTTTTGTGTATGGTGTTAGGGAGTGTCCTAATTTCATTCTTTTACATGTACCTGTCCAATTTTCCCAGCACCACTTATTGAAGAGGTATCTTTTCTCCACTGTGTATTCTTGCCTCCTTTATCAAAGATAAGGTGACCATATGTGTGTGGGTTTATGTCCTGGGCTTTCTATCCTATTCCATTGATCTATCTTTCTGTTTTTGTGCCAGTACCATACTGTCTTGATTACTGTAGCTTTGTAGTATAGTCTGAAGTCAGGCAGCCTGATTCCTCCAGCTCCATTTTTTGTTCTCAAGATTGCTTTGGCTATTCGGGGTCTTTTGTGTTTCCATACAAATTGTGAAATTTTTTGTTCTAGTTCTGTGAAAAATGCCAGTGGTAGTTTGATAGGGATTGCATTGAATCTATAGATTGCTTTGGGAAGTAGAGTCATTTTCACAATGTTGATTCTTCCAATCCAAGAACATGGTATATCTCTCCATCTGTTTGTATCATCTTTAATTTCTTTCATCAGTGTCTTATAATTTTCTGCATACAGGTCTTTTGTCTCCTTAGGTAGGTTTATTCCTAGATATTTTATTCTTTTTGTTGCAATGGTAAATGGGAGTGTTTTCTTGATTTCACTTTCAGATCAGATTTTTTCATTAGTGTATAACAATACCAGAGATTTCTGTGCATTAATTTTGTATCCTGCTACTTTACCAAATTTATTGATCAGCTCTAGTAGTTTTCTGGTAGCATCTTTAGGATTCTTTATGTATAGTATCATGTCATCTGCAAACAGTGACAGCTTTACTTCGTTTCCAATTTGGATTCCTTTTATTTCTTTTTCTTCTCTGATTGCTGTGGCTAGAACTTCCAAAACTATGTTGAATAAGAGTGGTGAGAGTGGGCAACCTTGTCTTGTTCCTGATCTTAGTGGAAATGGTTTCAGTTTTTCACCATTGAGGACGATGTTGGCTGTGGGTTTGTCATATATGGCCTTTATTATGTTGAGGAAAGTTCTCTCTATGCCTACTTTCTGGAGGGTTTTTATCATACATGGGTGTTGAATTTTGTCAAAAGCTTTTTCTGCATCTATTGAGATGATCATATGGTTTTTCTCCTTCAGTTTGTTAATATGGTGTATCACGTTGGTTGATTTGTGTATATTGAAGAATCCTTGCTTTCCTGGAATAAACCCCTGTTTATCATGGTGTACGATCCTTTTAATGTGCTGTTGGATTCTGTTTGCTAGTATTTTGTTGAGGATTTTTGCATCTATGTTCATCAGTGATATTGGCCTGTAGTTTTCTTTCTTTGTGACATCCTTGTCTGGTTTTGGTATCAGGGTGATGTTGGCCTTGTAGAATGAGTTGGGGAGTGTTCCTCCCTCTGCTATATTTTGGAAGAGTTTGAGAAGGATAGGTGTTAGCACTTGGCTAAATGTTTGATAGAATTCACCTGTGAAGCCATCTGGTCCTGGGCTTTTGTTTGTTGGAAGATTTTTAATCACAGTTTCTATTTCAATGCTTGTGATTGGTCTGTTTATATTTTCTATTTCTTCCTGGTTCAGTCTTGGCAGGGTGTGCATTTCTAAGAATTTGTCCATTCCTTCCAGGTTGTCCATTTTATTGGCATAGAGTTGCTTGTAATAATCTCTCATGATCTTTGTATTTCTGTAGTGTCAGTTGTTACATCTCCTTTTTCATTTCTAATTCTATTGATTTGAGTCTTCTCCCTTTTTTTCTTGTTGAGTCTCGCTAATGGTTTATCAATTTTGTTTATCTTCTCAAAGAACCAGCTTTTAGTTTTATTCATCTTTGCTATCATTTCCTTCGTTTCTTTTTCATTTTTTTCTGATCTGATCTTTATGATTTCTTTCCTTCTGCTAAATTTGGGTTTTTTTTGTTCTTCGTTCTCTAATTGCTTTAGATGCGAGGTTAGGCTGTTTATTTGAGATGTTTCCTGTGTCTTAAGGTAGGATTGTATTGCTATAAACTTCCCTCTTAGAACTGCTTTTGCTGCATCCCATAGGTTTTGGGTCGTCATGTTTTCATTGTCATTTGTTTCTAGGTATTTTTTGATTTCCTCTTTGATTTCTTCAGTGATCACTGTGATCACAATTAAGTAGTGTATTGTTTAGCTTCCATGTATTTGTATTTTTTACAGATCCTTTCCTGTCATTGATATCTAGTCTCATAGTGTTGTGGTTGGACAAGATCCTTGATACGATTTCAATTTTCTTAAATTTACCAAGGCTTGATTTGTGACCCAAGATATGATCTATCCTGGAGAATGTTCCATGAGCACTTGAGAAAAATGTGTATTCTGTTGTTTTTGGATGGAGTGTCCTATAAATATCAATTAAGTCTATCTTGTTTATTGTGTCATTTAAAGTTTGTGTTTCCTTATTTATTTTCATTTTGGATGATCTGTCCATTGGTGAAAGTGGGGTGTTGAAGTCCCCTACTATGAATGTGTTACTGTCGATTTCCCCTTTTATGGCTGCTAGTTTTTGCCTTATGTATTGAGGTGCTCCTATGTTGGGTGCATAAATATTTACAATTGTTATATCTTCTTCTTGGATCGATCCCTTGATCATTATGTAGTGTCCTTCTTTGTCTCTTCTGATAGTCCTTATTTTAAAGTCTATTTTGTCTGATATGAGAATTGCCACTCCAGCTTTCTTTTGATTTCCATTTGCATGGAATATCTTTTTCCATCCCCTTACTTTCAGTCTGTATGTGTCCCTAAGTCTGAAGTGGGTCTCTTTTAGATAGCATATATACGCATCTTGTTTTTGTATCCATTCAGCCAGTCTGTGTCTTTTGGTGGGAGCATTTAATCCATTTACATTTAAGGCAATTATCGATATGTATGTTCCTATTCCCATTTACTTAATTGTTTTGGGTTTGTTATTGTAGGTCTTTTCCTTCTCTTGTGTTTCTTGCCTAGAGAAGTTCCTTTAGCATTTGTTGTAAGGCTGGTTTGGTGGTGCTGAACTCTCTCAGCTTTTGCTTGTCTGTAAAGGTTTTAATTTCTCCATCAAATCTGAATGAGATCCTTGCTGGGTAGAGTAATCTTGGTTGTAGGTTTTTCTCCGTCATCACTTTAAATATGTCCTGCCACTCCCTTCTGGCTTGCAGAGTTTCTGCTGAAAGATCAGCCAGAATAATGTTTAACCAAATATCTGGACATTCCGTTAGCCCAGTGAAGTTGACACATAAAATTAACCATTGCAAGTACTTACCTCATAGGGTGGTAGCAAAGATTAAATGAAATATTATACAGCAGTTGCTTGGCACAAATAAGATCTTAATAATGTAGTAAATATTAAATACTGTCATCGTCATTACTCTACACACTCTTCCTGGGTGATCTTATCCACATTCTTGGATTCCGTGATGGGATGAGTCTTAAATATTTATCTTATGTTTACTGGTTATAATAGAATTAATTTCAAGCTTATCTGTCCAAAATGAAATTCATCATTATCCTTCTCTACAAAGTTGCTTCTCCTCTAGTGTTCACTCTAGTAATGAATAACTCCAATATGTAATGCCCAGTTACACAATCAGAAACCTCCACATTATCCTTCCCTCCTTTTCCTCTTACCTCCCACATCCAATCAGCCATCAAGTCCTGTTCAGTCTGCCTCTTAAATGTCTTTGGTATCTGTTGTGTTCTTTTCATGCTCCACAGCTATTTAGTTTGTCCATCATTTCTCACCTGAATTATTGCATATTCTCTTAACTGATCACCGTGCTCAAAGATAAATATAATTTATGTCACTCCTCTGTTTAAAATCTTTCAACAGTTCCTCATTGCCAAACTTCTTGGCATGGCATGGCATGGCATACAATGACTTTTGTGATCTGATCCCAGAAAATTCCCCCAACCTCAACATTCAGGGTGCCCATGTTACACCCTATGATCTGGCCATATTGAATGGCTTTTAGTTCTCTAAATAGGCCCTGCTATTTCATTTTTCCATGTCTTTCCTTAAAGTGCTAGTTATACTGAAATGTCCTTGCTTACCTGATGAACACCTTCTCATTTTTCAGGACTCAGCTTAACCACCAACTCCTCTTAGAAGTGTTTTCTGACTGCATTCTCATGAAAACTTGATTATTACCCCATCTACATTTTCACTATTCCCTGAACATCGTTCTAGAAAAGTGCCTATAAAATTTTATTGTACTTATCTATTCACTTGATTATAAGCTTTTTCTGGGTTGGGAACATGGCTAATTAATCTTTGTGTCCGTAGCCTGGCACCATAGTAGATGCTCAATAACTATTTGGTGAAAGAATGAATGCATGAAATTTGAGGTAGAAAAATACAAGTAATTATTCCATGAGTAAATAAATCGATAGGGATGGAAACACAATCTAAATTTTCTCTTCATGAGTTTTCCACTTCTCTCATTATTCAGTATTTTTTAAAGTTCCAAAATAACTGCTGGCACTCATGTTGGTTGGACTAATACTGAGAATATATAGGCTGCATTCTTTGGTGTACAAGCATACTCCTTTAAAACATTAAAATCTTAACTAGCTTGTCTTTGACATTTTCCAAATGTATCTAAAATGTCAGAGCCAGCATTTGGGGCCTACAAATCTTTTGAGTGAAAGCCCAGGCCTTCAAATTGTGTGCCATTCACAGGTTTAAAATAGGAACATGTTCCATGTTGGCTATGAGCTATTTGGAGACTTTGAGGACATTAGGAGAGAATAATTTTATTTGGGGGAGGAATGTTGGAAGGTAGGAGTTTTGAGAGAGAACCTATTTATTATCTGAATATTGAAATGAACACACACACATGCACGAGCACACACACACATACTTTATTACTCTCAAATCCAAGAAGCTCAGCAGGAGTCCGATATGCAGTCCAAAATGCAGTCTGGAGTTTTTCTGATCCCAAAGGGAAGCCTGCCTGAATTTTTAGCAACAAAAATAACTTTTAGCATACATAAATTAACAGTATATAATCATTTGTCCATATAAAGTAAGAGAAATTTGGACTAAACATAAAAAGATATGTTCATTTGCAGGAAATTAAAATTTTCCAATAAAAGGAGAAAAACAAGTTTGCAACAGTTTTTTCAAGTCATAAGAAAAGTCTGGTGTGTCCAATTTCCTCTGTATCATTTAGATAATGCATTTAGATAAATCTAGTAAATTAGATTTATCACATGATGTTTTAGAGAAAGGTACCAATATTGTGATTTTTCCTTATGTTCATATCCTAAATACCATTTTTATTTGCTTGGGGGCAAGTAGAAACATAGTTTTAGTTGATTTTTACATAGTCATACAGTAGAGGAAATGCAGAAATTTACCGAGCAGCTTCCCAAGATGAAAAACGTTTTAGAATTTAAGGGATAGAAATAATCCAACTTGTTAGTCCCTTAGGATTCACTTTCTTACTGAAATGGCTAGATATCTGAATATACCAAATTTGAAATTGCAGATAACAAAAGATTAGCTATGTCAGGTATTAAACTAGATATGTGGACTGAGTAGATGGTAATCAGAGGTGCACTCACTTTCCATGACTGAACTGTCCTCTGTTCAAAGGACTGCAGATTTTGAAGAACTATACAGAACTGTGTGGTGGATACAATTTCAAAAAGAGATTCACAGATTTTGATATATAAGTGAATGCCACCTTGATTTTCTACACCTAACTTTGGAGCACAAACCCCACCATATGTCTAAAAGGCGGTACATCTATCTTATTATTGTGGATCTGTTTTAAAGTAACATATATTAACTGGGCATTTACTGTATTCCAAGGACTATGCTAAGCAATTTATATGTATCTTCTCCTTCAAGAAAAACTGAAGAATTAATAGTAATTGATGTTCATACAAAAGATGAACTATCCTTGGAATTATAGTGACAATTATGAACTCCAGAACATGTGTTGAAGTTATTGGCCATGTGGCCAAATCCTGGGCAATGTGCGGGTCTGCCTGATTCTGGGAAATACACTTGATGAAACTACTTTTAGGCTTGTGGCTATTCTTATTAGGTTCAGCTGTACATAGCACAGACTACAAAATAAATATGCTTTTAAACAAGACAGAAGTTTATTTCTCTTTCACTTAAAAGAAGTCAGGATGTGAAAAGTCCAGAGCTGTATGTCAGTTCCATGGTCATTAGGGACACAGATTTCATCTATATTTCTGTTTTTATTAGCTATACCTATTATCTATACCTGTTTATTATTAGCTATACCTGATTGTTTTATTTATTTTTAAAAATAAATTTATTTATTTATTTATTGGCTGTGTTGGGTGTTCATTTCTGTGCGAGGGCTTTCTCCAGTTGCGGCGAGCGGGGCCCACTCTTCATCGCGGTGCGTGGGCCTCTCACTGTCGTGGGCTCTCTTGTTGTGGAGCACAGGCTCCAGATGCGCAGGCTCAGTAGTTGTGGTGCACGAGCTTAGTTGCTTCACGGCATGTGGGATCTTCCCAGACCAGGGCTCGAACCTGTGTTGCCTGCATTGGCAGGAAGATTCTTAACCACTGCGCCACCAGGGAAGCCCTGATTGTTTTATTTTTGAGGGCTGTTCTAAGATTTAGAATATGCATTTTTAATTTATCAAAATTTACCTTCAAATAATAGTATAATGTAAATTCTAATGATATAATTCCATTTCCTGCTTCCATCCTTTGAGTTCAAATAGTTATTGTGGTCATGCATTTTACTTCTACTTATAATTTTTGCTTTAAATAGTCAATTATCTTTTTAAATTTTTTTAAATGAGGGGAAAGTCTTTTATATATTAACTCATGTAGTTATCATTTCTGGCACTTTTCATTCTTTAGCATAAATCCAAGTTTCCATGTGGTTTTGGTTTTTTATGCCAAAGAAGTTGCTTTAACATTTCTTGTAATGCAGTTCTGCTGGCAACATTCTCTCAGCTTTTGTTTTCTTTAGGCTTCATTTTTGAAAGATATCTTCTCTAAATATAGGATTCTATGTGACAGACTTTTTTTTTCTTTCAGCACTTTAAAAATGCTCTTTCATTGTCTTCTGACTTGCCTAGTTTCTAATTAGGAGTTTACTGAATTTTTGTCTTTGTTTCCTTATACATAACCTACCTTTTTTTCCACCAGCTGCTTTTAATCTTTTCTTCTTATCACTAGTTTTCAACAATTTAATGGTGTCTTTTGCAGTGGTTTTTGTGAGCATGTGGGAATGTGTGTGTTTATCCTGCTGAGGGCTTACTGAGCTTCTTGAGTCTCTGGGTTTATAATTTTCATCAAATTTGAAAATACTTTCAGCCATATTTCTAATAATTTTTCTTTCACCCCTATCACCCTCCTTTCATCTGGAACTCCAGTTACACATATATTAGAATATTTGGTATTAATTATCCCACAGATCACCAAGGCTCTCTGGTTTTTTCTTTTTTCCTTTTTGGTTTTTGTTCTTCGTGTGCTTTATTTTAGCTAGATTCCACTGTTATGTCTTCAAGTTTACTCATCTTTTCTTATGAGTGCCTAATCTACTTCTGAGGGTTACTCTGATCTAGTGAAATTTTTATTTCAGAAGTTGCCATTTTAATCTCTAGAAATTCCATTTTTATGTCTTTAATTTCTCTTTCAGCATATAGAACATATTTATAATAATTGTTTTAATATTTTGACTGCTAATGCTACCATCTCTGTCATTTTTGGCTTTGTTTATTGACTTTTTTTCCTGAAAATGTAATAGATTACATTTTCCTACTTTGTAATATGTCCTAGTTATCTTGCTAGTTCCAACGCATCTTCATGCTCTTCCTGCCTACTCTTTAAGTGCTGATGTTCCCAGCACTTAAGACGTAGGCAGGAAGAGTATGAAGATACCTTGATGCTATTATTGGCTCCTCCTTTTCTGCTGTGCATTCTCTCCCTGGCTGATCTCATCTGCTCCCAGAATTTCAGTTACCATCTATATGATGGTATACTCCGATTATATCTTCTGCTGTCCAGATTTCTCTTCAGAGCACTAGATTCATATGTATAACTGCCCACTCCACTTCTCCACCTAGATTCAGAGCCATCTCAAACTCAGCATATCCAAAATGAACTCGTCAAATTCCCCCTCAAAATCTGCTCAATGTCTTGTATACCCTAACTCAGTGAATGGCATCACTCGCTCATAATCATACAAGCCAAACATCTGTGAGTCATCATCTTTCTCCTTCCTTGTAGTAGGTATTGTGGTTCTCCCCTTCTCAGCCTCCATTCTTCTTTTTGTAGGTAATTACCTCAATTTTCATTGGGATATCCACACCTTGTCATCACAGCTTTGGACCTAGAGGCAGGGCATATGTCTTTATCCTAAGATAACTAACCTCATGCCATCCCCTGGCCACCATGAATCAATTCTTGAGGCTTCTGGGAAAGTTTTCTCTCCTTTCTAAAAGAGTTTTCATAAATACTCACTCTTCTTCTCTTCTTGGACCTAGATGGTGAAACTCACAGCCATAAGAATTGTTGGCAACTGTAAAGCCAATACTAAGGAAAGAAAAGCAGTGAAACAAGAAAGAAACGTGTCCTTAATGACATCACTGAGCTGTTGAATCATTCAGCCCTGTAGCCCATCTTTTCACTGGACTTTCTATCTAGACAGGTCAATATTGGTTTATTGGCTAAGCCAGTTAGAGTTGAGTTTTTTGCTGCTTGCAACCCAAAGCATCATAATTGATAACTTTCCTTCACCCTTCACCCCAAAACACAGGAAATCTACACACTAGGTTCTAGTAATTCTATTCCTTAAATAGTGTCTGATTTCCCTCAGTTCTGTCTCCTGCTAGTGCCAGTGCCAGTTCAGGCTCTCATCTTTTTTTAAATGCATAAAGTGTATACCTTACCAAAATTTCATCTGCTTCCAATCCTGGCATGGCTTTCCCTTGCTTCTAGAAAAGACTCTACATTCTTTGCATATTGTACAAGATTCTTCATGATCTGTCTCCTTTACCTTCTCGTGTCTCCTTTTGCCACTCCCTTCAATCCCATCCTACCACAGGCAATGCTGTACTCTTTGCTGAACCAAAATACTCTTTGATCTCACACCTCTAGCACTTTACTCTCGCTGCCCTAACCATAACCCTAACCTATGCTCCCGATGCTCTCACTCACTTCTCCCTTCTCCTTCCTCCACCAGAGCACACAAACACACTAACTCCTAGTCATCCTCAAGTTTAAATGTTCTTTGAAGCATTTCCTGACCCTGCCTGAGTCTGGGGTAACTGTGTGTCAAGGCACCTAGTGTACTTTCCTACTAAAGTATTTATCACACTGAGTCTGTTTATTTACCTGGCTCCTCCTCTGCACAGTAAGCACTTTGAAAATAATAAATCCTTCTTTTACATTCCTGTATCTCTATTTCTGGGAACTAATAAAGTGCCTGAGACATAGTATACTCAATAAATGTTTTTTGAATGAATAATTATGTGGTCTGCAAACATAAGGATACTTGATCTCGAAACTCTCTATCTGAAAACCTTAACTTTTCCTGTATTCCTGATTTCTAAGCATTAATCTTTTTCTTCCAGAATATGGGGTTCTAGGTAGGCAGAGAAGGAAAACAAAAGAGCTTGGGACAGGCTGCCTATAGTCCTCTGGAGATCCAGTAACATGTCCTGCCTTTCACCACTCTCCTCCACCACCTATTCACACCTGGGTGCCCTTTGTGGGTGTCGACTTAGCTGATGAGCCCAACAGCATGCTCAGACCTTGCTTCAGATTTCTCTTATTGCCAAATGAAAGTTGGCCAATGTATATACCGTAAACAATGTTCAAATTTCCACTTGTCTTTTAAACTTCTACTTTATGAAATTTGTATTTCTTAAAAATTGCAGGCCTTAAAATTTTAGAAATCTGGGTTATTTTGCACTGATCAAGTAAGATACAGCGATCTTAATCCCGAGCTTTACCTTTACTGGCCTTAAAGTTAGATGTGACTAATTGAGCGAAGAAATGAACTACCGGAATCTGACAGTGGCAATGTTCCTAACCGTTTTGTAACCTAATTAACTGTTAAGTTATTGGAAGCAACTACCTTTCTACAAGTCTTAGGTTAAAAAAAACAAAAACAAGCAAAGAAAACCTTGAATTTAAGGCAGAGAGGATTCGCCTGAGGGGAGGGAAATGGGTATTCGTGATTCCAAATTTATGGGATAAAATTAAGCAGCAGGGAAGACCGAGATATGGTGAGGAAGTCAGATTTCACTGGGGACTTATGAGTGGTGAGGGTAGGAGTTGGAGGTGGAGCGAAGTAAGAAGGACTAGCGAAGAGCGGGATCCCTAACAGCACCTTAATACAAGGAGGGCCTTGTTCAGCCAGGAGCAGCACTGAACACTTACCCTTCCTTAGTGTGTCGGTGAGCTTAGTAACAGTGGGGCCGAGCCTCTCCCCTCGAGCATGCGCGGTGCAGAGCGAGCCCGGAAACAATCTCAACAAGGTACACCTTTTTTCTTCAGAGAACTACAACTCCCAAGAGACCACTCGGCGCTGCGGCGCCGCCTCCCGCTGTGGCCCGGCCCCGTCCCCTCCCTCCGGCCCCGCCCTCCAGCTAGTCCCCTCCCCTCCCTCCGAGAGTGTGTCAGTGACCCAGAGGCGGTGTGAGGCGGAGGAACCGTCGGGGGGCGCCGCCGCCGCCGCCTCCAGCAGCTGCACAACCCGCGCCTCGCGTTCGGATTTGCCTCGAGCCCTCCGGGAGCGCATCACAAAGCGGACCCCACGGCTTTCCCTCCGCCCGCGGCTTCTCCAGCGCTTGGCTCTGCGGCCAACTTCCTCTCGCCGGGCTCGGCCGGCAGGCGAGGAAGGCTGCGGTGGAACGCTGGGCTGTCTGCTCGTGCTCCTCGCGCACGCACCCTTCACCCCCCTCGCTCCGGGTCTCGGGGCCGTGCTGGGATTCCGGCCACCAGCAATTGTCCGGTGAGTGTGGCCGCGGCGTGCCGTGGGAGGGGTCGCGGCGGGGCCACCGAGGGATGCGGGCCAGGCGGGCGCGCAACTTCCTCGGCGGCTTTCCTCGGCGGCCGGCCGGCTCTCCCCGCCCGCCTGCGCGCCCCCGCGCCGGAGGCGGCCGAGAGAGGAGTTTGCGGCGCCTGCATCCCGCGCTCTCGCAGGAGGAAGCGCCTTTGTCAGGAGCCGGCGGGCGCCCCCTCCCCCTCCGCCTGAGTGCGGGCGCGCGGCAGCCAAGTCCGAGCCCCGCGCCCTACGCCCCGCGCCGGGCCGCCAGCTGCTGGAGGGGAGCTCCGCGGGGGCGGGGAGCAAGACAGAAAAAAGAGAAACAAAGGGGGTGGTGGGCTTTTGTTTGTGCGAATCTGATAACTTCTTCCTTCCTTACATAACACAGACTCCCAAGTTAGTCATTCTTTTTTTTGTTACGATTATTGCCATCATCTTTGCGTGTCCTTAGCGTTTTCTTTCATCTCTGGATCTCAGAGCACTTAAAAACACTAATTAATTACACCTCCGGGGCCCCTACGAAACACGTTAATAAGCCCGTTTCTGTAAGTGTGTAAACTGAGGTCCAGAAGAGCTCTCTAATTGATGCATACGCTTGCTCCTCCACCGCACTTGGTGTCTGAGGACCTGAAAGCATCTATGAGTAAGAACTCGTTCTTCAGTGCCCCGTGGAAAAGTTAAAGATGCTCATTTTACTTACAGGCTAACTAAAGTCTAAAAGAAGTCGGGGTGATTGTTAGGTAGTTCAAACAATAACTCTTCTTACATAGTGTTTGAATCTTAAAACCTCAAAAGAGTCTTGAAAAATACTCCGAGTGGGGAAAATACTGTATATCACAAACTCACCTCACCCATCTACTTTTATTTTTGTGCATGCAGGTCTCTTACAAGGCGGGAGAGCAGTGATGGGGGTTGGGGGAGGGAGGGCAGAGATTTTTTTAATGGAGGCTTAACAGATTTTAATCACTACACACAAGGAAATGTGTCTTGGTTTTAATAGCGCCAACAACCTTCCCATCGTTTAGTCATCAGATAATTGAGTGAGCACTTTATCCATAAGGCTCTGGTTGTGCTAAGAACCGACGCTTTTAAGTGTACGAAACGGTCATCTATTTGTTTTGGTTCAAAGACTGTGTACTTCTCTTACTCTGCAAAATGTTATTTTGTTTTCTTAGCAGCTGATCTTTTGTTTTAGAACTGGCCTTGTCTTTTTCTACATTGAATATGTGTTATTTTTATAGCTGAGCAGAAAAGTAACAATGTGGTTGTTGTTTAGTTTGCATAGTAGCGTGAATTTAAATTTTTGAATTGTGAAGAAGGTTTGGTTTCTCCAGTTCTTCGGTTTCAGTTTATGACGTTTTCTTTATAGCTAACAGAGAAAGTGTTTTCTCTGTGTGATCAGATTTATATCTTTCAAAACATTGTCCTTCTTGTACAAATACAGCATATGAATTCCTTATGTTTTTTATTCACATCAAAAACCTCTTCTGGAGGAAAATACATAATTCTGAGGACAAGTTTGTTTATTTTGGTAGTTGAACCAAACTGGAAGGTACTAAAAATTTAAATCAAGCATCATTTCTACTAGTTATTTCATGAGATTAATAATGATCAGAACTGTAGTAACAGTACTTTCTCTTATCCTAAATTCTCTTGAATTTAATTTTGTATTTTATAGTTGCCCCCAGACTTTAGATTCTGGTGTTCCCATCAGAAAAGGAAAAGACATTTGTTATTTTAATGTTTTTCCCCCAATCCTCTAACCTGTCCCCTTTCTGTAGTATGTTGAAAGAGATCTTGAGTTTAAAAAAATTGAAAAATAAGTTGTTTGGAAGATACAGTTAAGTGTATGGAAAATTGTATGTAGTGAAGTGGTTATAATACTTCATCTAATAAATTTAAGACTTTTAAAGAGAAAACTGTCACCTAGGTTTTTATTAATATTATAGAAGTGCTGTAATGTAATAATAGTTGTATTTATTGACTTGAAAAAAAAGTGATCTGGGAATTGTGCCTTAGCGGCGTATTGGGGGGAGGGGGCGGAAATCTGTGCTCTCCTTAAAATTTTCATTTAGGTGACCTTACAGTTAGTTATGTTGAACTTTTTCTGTAGCGTTTACAAACCAGATTTGCCAGAGGCATTTGTACTTTAAGGTAGCTACTAACACAATGTCTGCTCAGTCACTGGAGTCCAAAGGCAGAAGTTAGTGTTGAGTGTCAAAGGCTGGCATTGCAGGTTTCCTAGTTTCTTTGGGACCCCTTAAAGGAAATGAGTGAAAAGTACAGGGCAGGGAGCTGAGTCTAGTACTGCTGAGCTACAGAGCCAAGTTTCAAGGGAAAGCCTGAGTGTGTTTGCCTTTGTCTTTGTTTCAGCTTCCTTTCAGGTTGTCAAAATGTCACTTGTATATGAAGAGTTCTGTCAATTCAGAATATGCCTTATTGTGGTTGTCCAGTAGGTCAGATGATAAGGACTGTAGTAGCCCTGCTCTGCGAACAGTTGTTTTCAGACAGAAGCTTCCGTAACTGATAGAGATTTTAAGCTGGAGGAGGTAGAATTGAAAACTATCTAACATTCTTGCATACATACATCTTACCATGGCATATCAATATAAACCTACTCATATTTATTAAATCAGAAAGGCTTATATGAATTATTTTATTTCATCTGTTTTAACTGTGTATATGAAAACATAATGACAAACACATGATGGCACTGAGAGATGGTTCTAGGAGTTTCTTTGGAAAAATCATCTTATTTCATAAAGTTACATTTGTGTCTTTTAATTGAGGAGAATAAAACAAATTTAAAAGCCAGTAGAAAGAAGGAAGAAAATCAGTAGAATGAAGGAAACCTGGTGAAGATGTTTTTCTAGAGAACAATATTACAGATTCCTGACAACATTGTATAAGGGACAAAATTCTAGCTAAAGTCTGTAAACAGTGAATTCCACTTAGCATTTTCTGTTTGTAGATCTCTAGCCATCTTTTCATGATTCTTTCTAAATATATCACACAGGAAAAGTAAATAGAAAGCATTCTTTCAAGGCATTTGGGTTGTTGGAGTATTTTTTTAACACATGTGGTAGTGGAGGTTTATTGTTTTTCTTTAAGTTTGACCTCCGCCAGAGAACATTTTCCCCAGACTAATGTGTGGGAACCTCAAAACAAGAAATATTGGACACTGAAAGAACTAGATATAATTTCAAGTTGTACCACTAGCTTGTTTTATGTTCTCTTGAAAGATCCCTTCTAATAATTGTGCCTTCCAAAGGCTGAAAATAATTGCACTTAGTAGGTCCTACATAGTTTTTGTTTTTGCTGAATGAATTTACAAGTAATAAAGAGAAAGCACAAGATTTCCTGAGTCAGAGAATTTCTGATATTTTTCTTTTCAAATAGAAGTAACTGATGAACATGTGATTGGAGCCCTTCAATTAGCATAGCTTCCTTCAGAAATAAACTTAAGAGGAAAAGAGCTTCATCAGGTGATTTAAGAGAACTGAATTGCAAATGAGTCTAAGAACACCTGATTATTTTTTCAGAATGTTGTATATGATGTTTTAGATTTTTTGCCACAATAAACTCCATTTCAGAGAAGCAGAGTTCTACATGTTACTCCTTGTATCACGCCTGTAATGCTTTTTTACACCTCAAAATACCATTTACAGAAAAATAGAATATGTTGCTGGTGCCTATGGGAAAATCCTGATGTTTGTCATCCCTCAGTTAATCGTGACCATTCGTGTAGTTAAAAATTTTTAATTGAGTACACATGTAATTTACTTTTCAAAGAATTTATTGCTGATTTTTATTTTATAATGAACCTCTTGGGATGTTGCTAGTTCTAAAAATATGTAGTACCTCCCAGTTTCCCACCATGTTCTGCAGTTTCTTTTTCTATTAATTTTTTGGCTGCGATTTGCTTTTTCCCCTAAATAGTCTAAAATGAGCTAAGAAATATTTAAACATACTTGACAGGAAGTACAGTCAGTAATTTATTATGCTAAGCTTCAGCTAAATTTCCAAATACTAGGTATGTGAATCTGTTTTAGAGATAGAAGTATACTTACTTTGAAGGGGGCTAAAGCAGGGATATAGCCAATAGATTTCGTCTTGGGTATCAAATCTGATTGCCTGGTAGTGACTGCCTGGAGTGTTGTTTAGAAAATTGTGAGTCCTGGTTCAGACTCAGCAGGAGCGAGTGCTGTGATTAGCAATTTCTGCAGTTGGGTGGGTGGTGGGCTTTTGGCATGAATGCCAAATATTCATTTTGTACTTTTTGGATGTCTTTTATGTGTCAGACACTTGTCTAGATGCTGATATCACACAGACTAAAATCTCTGCCTTTTGGTGTTTACATTCTAATAACAAGACACAGACAATAAAAAGGTAAAATATTTTGTGTTTTAATGAGAGATGACCTGGTTTCTTTAAAAAATAAATAACAAGAAATGGGGGGGTGATATAAGATTAAAAGCAACTAAAGGGGCATATCCACCCATTGTATTGTGTGGACCTTAGATCCTGCTTTGAACAAACTAACTGTAAAAGGACATTGATGAAAAATTTGGACATTGATGGGTATTTAATAAAAAGGAATTGTCAATTGTTTTTAGGGTGTATTAATGTTTTATGGTTTTAAAACAAGAGTCCTTACCTTTTGGAGGTATATTTATGAATTAAAATATGATATCTGGGGCTTCCCTGGTGGTGCAGTGGTTGAGAGTCCGCCTGCCAATGCAGGACACACGGGTTCGTGCCCCGGTCTGGGAAGATCCCACATGCCGCGGAGCGGCTGGGCCTGTGAGCCATGGCCGCTGGGCCTATGCATCCAGAGCCTGTGCTCCGCAGCGGGAGAGGCCACAGCGGTGAGGGGCCCGCGTACCGCAAAAAAAATAAAACAATAAAATCTTGATATCTGGATTTTTTTACTTTAAAATAATTTGCAGGGGAGAGGAGCATAGATGAAACAATATTGGCCCTATATCGAAAAAATTTTGAAACTAGATAATGGATACATGAGATTTCTTATATTCTCTCTACTTTTGTGTATGTTTGAAAAATTCCATAATTAACAGTTTTACACAAATAAAGCAGAAAGGGGGAAGAGGGAATATGTAGGATGTGAGTAGGGGATGGGAGTGAGAAGGTGATAGTTATTTGAGTAAAGACCTGAAAGCATTTAAGTAGATGATAGTTTTTTATTTCAAAAAGTTATGCAATGTTGTTTAATACATGGTGTAACTGTACTTGTTTTAGAATAACTAATAATGTCTCTTTCCTCCTCAGAGGGAGTAAGCCTTGGAGGTAATTTTAGGGCAGGACATTCCAGGTGGAGGAAACAGTGAGTACAGTGACCCTGAGAATGGAGCTTGATTGGGATGCAAGAAATTACAAGAAAACCAGTGTGTCTGGGTTAGAGTGAGAGAGAATAGCAGGGGATAGTCAGAAATATAAAGGAAGGGTAGAGGAGACCAGATGGAGTAGGACTTGGTTGTCCATCCTTCCTTTAAAGTAAAGATATTTATTTTATACACTTACCTAAAATAAGTCTAGTTTAGTCCCCCTGGAAGCTCTACACTTATTTCAACAATACTAGCATTACTCAAATTTTTTTGGTTCTTTTTTTTTTTTTTTTTTGTAATTGCCTTCTAAGCCAGTTTAAGAGCCACTCATGAATAGAGCTCATTACTTTCTATTTCCACCTTGTTTTTAAGGAAGAGGCGAGTATTGGCCACATGATACCTTATTTATCAGATATGACTCAGAAAGGATTTTGACAGAAAGAAAATAGGAAATAACTTCAGGCTGTTTGTAAATGTCAGATCTACTCTGAGAAGGCCATTACTGTTTCTGAAAATCAGATCCACCCATAGACTAAAGAGGAATTTTAATAATGTTCTGGACAATTGTAGCATCATTTAAAGTAAGGATATAACGAGAGTGACTAATATGGAAAGACTATATTCATTTGGATATTTAAGTTCTGTCTCATACATTAAAACACATAACATATACATACAAGACCATGCATATTGCTTAAGTATTCAAAACAGTCATTGCTGATAAGTTTCATTTGTGTCATGCATCCAAGACTGAAGAGATGGCATTTATCGTTGTAATGAAATTGTTTAACTTTCTTGTTGCAATGGCATACACTTGGGAATTGAAAGACTAGCACATGTTTAGTGTTAGGAATCTGGCTTTCAAGTCTTCTTGTATTCATGCTTCATATCTCAGATTAGTAATTTTTTCAAGAACGTGCTGATTTCCCATAAAGAACTCTTTTTAAATCTTTTTTTTTTAATAAATTTATTTTATTTTTGGCTGCATTAGGTCTCCGTTGCTGCGTGCGGGCTTTCTCTGGTTGCGGTGAGTGGGCTTCTCACTGCAGTGGCTTCTCGTTGCAGAGCACGGGCTGTAGGCTCGCGGGCTTCAGTAGTTGCAGCACGCAGTCTCAGTATTTGTGGCCCGCAGGCCCACTAGTTGTGGCGCACGGGCTTAGTTGCTCCGCGGCATGTGGGATCTTCCCGGACCAGGGCTCGAACCTGTGTCCCCTGCCTTGGCAGGCGGGTTCTTAACCACTGTGCCACCAGGGAAGTCCCTCTTTTTAAATCTTTATTAAAATTATAGAAAAATCAGTCCTCATCCTCCAAATGTTTGAAAGCCCCACCCCCAGCAAAAACCTTCCATAAATAGGGGTTTTTTAAATTTTCTACTTAAAGGGCAGTGTACATGTAGAGATTACTAGTTTTGAATAGTTTGATACTAGCTCATTTTTTTTATAAGAATAAGTTTTCGGGCTTCCCTGGTGGTGCAGTGGTTGAGAGTCCGCCTGCAGATGCAGGGGACACGGGTTCGTGCCCCGGTTCAGGAAGATCCCACATGCCGCGGAGCGGCTAGGCCCGTGAGCCATGGCCGTTGAGCCTGCGCGTCCGGAGCCTGTGCTCCGCAACGGGAGAGGCCACAAC
>NW_006791012.1:4639019-4643147 GCF_000442215.2 Lipotes vexillifer
AAAAAAAAAAAAAAAAAAAAAGAATAAGTTTTCCAACCTAAGAAACTAAACATATTTCAGTGGTTTTTACTCTACTGATAACACTGAATAAAGAAAACACCCTTTTTCTAGTTAATTATCCATAACGGGAAGGCACAATATTTTCTTTAACCAATAATGTGTAGAATATAATGGGATTAAGTAGAATTTGTGAAATGTTATTATATAATAGATCGCAAAAAATGACCACTAAGCATATAAGTATATAACTGTATAAGGAATACTTTAACAAAGCTTCCTATTTTTCAGAAAATTGTTAGGAATCTAGTTCTTTAATTCACTCAAGAGTTTTTGTCCCTTTGGTGGTTAGATAGATAGGTATATAGCCAGACCCTTTCTTCATATACTGCACATACCATTAAGATTGAGCTGCTAGGCTGGATTATTTAATGCGTTTTAAACACTAACCTATGAGCATGGAACACAGAGCCCATGTTTAATTTCTGGGCTTTCCACTAACTCTGAAAGTCTTTAAAAAGCTATCTTTGGTTCATCTGTAAAATAAAAGCGGTGGTAGTTTTTCAGAAAGGACTTTGAAATTCTAAGGTGGTGACTGTACTTATGTGTGGCTCGTTTTAGAAATAGCTTTCAGTCTTTTGATTTGGTGGTAGGATTATGAATCTGTTTTTCATTTCCATTTTTGTGGAATAAATAACTTCTGAGGGAGGAGGAAGAGAAAGAGAGAGGGGAGGGAGCAAGAGAAGGAAGGAAAGAAGAAAATTGGTTCTCACAAAATAGTAAACATGACCATGGATAGATAATTCTTGTAACTTGAATCTGTTTAAGTGTCCGTGACCTAATGAGCTAAGACTCAAACTTATAAATGAAGTAGAGAATAGTAATGATAATACACCTTGCATTTTAAGGAAAAAAGTTGCTTTGCAAAAGGGACATGTTATATTTCATGTTGACTTAAACATTATGACCATGATAAAACCTGTACTTCATCTTGGAATTGATGATGATGATGATGATTAACAGTAGTTAAGAATTATATGGAAATTCAGTCTATTACTTAAGCTCTATAGATGGTTGCAGCATCAGGTTCTAGGTTATTTCTTTCACCTTGTGCATTGCAAATACTCATATTCCACATCCCTGCCTCTCTCACTTCATCTCTCTCTCATGCTCATCTCTCCATCACTCTCACTGGCTCTGTTTATCTTCCTTCGCCAGCTTTAGTAGTGTCCATTGCTCTTATACAGTGTTTTCTACATTTGTCTGCCATTTTTTATATTTATAAAGAGGGCTTGGAATGAATTAAGGGCCTAAAAGGAGTGACATGTAGATGGCAAGTATAACACTTTTCCTATTTGTGTCTTATGTACTTAGCTTCTTTTTATCTTGTGCTATTTTTGGTGTGTATTCTGGTGGAGGGATGGTATATTGTATTAGCTGGCACTAACTGACCTATAGGATGGAATACTTTTTGAACTCAGTAATATAGGAAATAGTAATAAACTCATTGATTTGAAAGCCTCATAAGTTAATCCTGCATCTATCCAGAATCTATACTTAAACTAGCCTAGTGGAATTTCAAAAGCTGTTTTCAGCTCTTGGTGTATGTTGTTGTCTTTTCTGAAAATGTCAAACAATCAGGGACTTCATCATCACTGTAATAATAGTTAATCATAAATGGCCTTAGGGAAAAACTGTCTAGACTCATGTTGAGCTGCCTTTTTTTTTTTTTTTTTTTTTTTGCGGTCCGCGGGCCTCTCACTGTTGTGGCCTCTCCTATTGAGCACAGGCTCTGGACGCGCAGGCTCAGCGGCCATGGCTCACAGGCGCAGCCGCTCCGCGGCATGTGGGATCTTCCCAGACCGGGGCACGAACCCGTGTCCCCTGCATTGGTAGGCGGACTCTCAACCGCTGCCCCACCAGGGAAGCCCCCAAAATGATTTATTATTACTATTTTTAAATAAGTATATCAGAAAGGAGAAGCAGTATGATTCAGGATAAGAAAGTCTCTTGATTCAGAAGATCACTTATTATCTCCATATTGCTAAATCCAATGACACTTTTCCAGTATTTATCTTACCTGACCTCTCAGCAACATTTGACATTGTTGCTACTTCCTACTTTTTGAAACATTTTTCTTTGCTTCCAGAACACCATATACCTTACACCAACCCCTTAATGCTGTTGCTCTTTAAATCTCTTTCAGAAGCTGCTGCTGTTCTTGCAGAACCCTAAATTTTTGAATTCCACAAGGCTTGATCTTTTTTTTTTTAATTTATTTTTTGGCTGCGTTGGGTCTTCGTTGCTGCGTGCGGGCTTTCTCTAGTTGTGGTGAGCAGGGGCTACTCTTCATTGTGGTGTGCGGGCTTCTCATTGTGGTGGCTTCTCTTGTTGCGGAGAATGGGCTCTAGGCGCGCGGGTTTCAGTAGTTGCAGCACGCGGGCTCAGTAGTTGTGGCTCGTGGGCTCTAGGGTGCAAGCTCAGAAGTTGTGACGCACGGGTTTAGTTGCTTCATGGCATGTGGGATCTTTCCAGACCAGGGCTCGAACCCGTGTCCCCTGCATTGGCAGGCGGATTCTTAACCACTGTGCCACCAGGGACGTCCAAGGGTTAGTCTTAGGTTCTCTTCTCTTAGTCTGTACTCTTCCTAGGTAATTTCTTCTGTAGAAGATTTCCAGGTTTATATTTCCATCCCAAGCTCCAGACTTGTACGTATAATTGTTTCCCATGGATGTCTCAAAAGTAACTCAGATTCTCAAGTTCAAAGTCAAACTAATGGGAATCTCAAGAGTTATTATTATTTATCTCCTAAGAACATTAATATCTCCTAAGAAGGAGTTAAAGAATTAATATGTAAAAGTCTTTGAAAAATGCCTGGCACTTATGATAAGCACTGCGTACATGTTAAGATTATTACTTATTATTATCTCAGGTTTACAGGAGAGGAAACTTGACCAACTGTACAGTTGGTCCAAGTCTCACACCTATTAAATGACAGTGCCAAGAGTCAACATAGACAGTCTGACTCCAGAACTCCCTTAACCACTCTATTTTACTTCATCTCAACTAATAAGAATTTATCTCATCCTTTTGCACACGGACTCCAAATTAATGGTCTCGTCGTGATCCTAAGAGTATTGTAATTCATTCCAGCAAACACACCTGGTGTTTAAAATGTAGAAGATCTAAAATATGCAGGTAAAATTTCACTTCAGTAAGATATGAGAAGCACAAGGATATACATCTTAATTCCATTTTATTCCATGTGTATTTTTTGTTTTTTTCCCTTTCTTGTTAGCAGTTAAGTCACGAAAATCCCTAGAAAATGTAAGTACTAATTCTGTATTACTCTTAAGTGACTATAGTTGTTGTCATTTACTTACTCTGTTAAATCCTCTTTAAAATTTTCAGAATGACTTGGGGGCTTAATAGCATGTTGTATCCACATAATATGCTTAAAATCAATAATTTTTATGATTTTGATTAACTGTTACCTCTTTTGAAATTATGTAGTGATTTGTCTGTTTTCAGAAGTCTAAGACATTTCAATTTCCCAAGAAATTTGTCTTTGAATTTTAATTTTATTGGCTGATTTTCAAATAAGAACTTTGATTTTAGCATTATATCTTTGTATTAGATTCTAGATGTAGTTGAATCTGCTTAATTTTATAAGCTTTAGTCTCTGACTCTCATTTAACTGTTTAGTAAAAAGCACATCTGGATATTATTTACAGTTTCTATAGAGGATTTATTTCCCCCCTCCCCCCAATTACTTATTTCTTCTTTCCATTGTTGATTTTTTATTCTTATTCCTTTGTGGCAAAAAAAAATTTTTTTTTTTTTTGTATTAAGACAGTATAAAGGCAGAAGATATAAAGTCTTTTGTAGTTTTTGAACTTAGCAGGGGGTGGGGGGGTCTTGAGAAGGAGAGTGGATTTTGAAAAGCCAGAATCATCTATGGGGAAGAGTCTGTTCTTACCTTGTTTTTGGAACTGAATTTTATGACCTAGTGTATTTATTATTGGAAAACACTTAAAATAGTTGTTATATCAGCTAAGACTCTATTTTTACAGAAAACTCCATTCAAACTGGTTTAAGTAGGGGTGAGCCCCGGGGGCGGGGGGGGGGGGG
>NW_006791012.1:4643157-4656033 GCF_000442215.2 Lipotes vexillifer
GGGGGGGGGGGGAAGGAGATTTTTGTAAACTGGTCCAGGATAGGTGTGGCATCAAGAATGACTCCACCCAAGGCTCAAATAATGTCATCAAGACGCAATTTCTGTATGTTTCTTGGCACTGCTTCCTCAGTGTTAGCTTTGTTCTCCAGCCCTACATAAGCAAAAGATAACTTCAGTCCCTTCAGCCCCTAAATCCTTAGTCATGTATATCTGGAAAGATTAACCATCTTTTTCCTAGAAGTCCCAGCAAAAGTCTCACTGCATCTCATGGGCTCATAGTAGCCCACTTCCCTTGTAGCCAAGGGAGTGTGAAGTTTGGATTGTCTGGGACAGAGCCATGTACCCAGCTATCGAGTTTGAGGGTGTAGTCAACTACAGACACACATAAACTATATGTATGTACAATAAGGGAATGAAGATATCATTATACCACAGAAGAGTGAATGTTTTTTGGGCAGTGGAAAATAGATGTATTTTATAGTATCTTTTCCATTTTAAGAGTTAGCACTCAAAGACCAGTTTGATATTTTTTAATTTAGTATTTAGTGCTAATTTGGAATTTGTATAATTTCACTTCCAAATTACTGTTTAAAGCAGTGTGTAAATGGGAATTGCTAGACTTTTCACCTCTGAAAAGCTTTGAGAATGTATCAAAATTTAAAATTTGGTGCTATGTTAACAAATACCATACTACTAATTTTCCTATTATCTATGGTAATCCAGTTTGTTGATAGCTAGTTCTTGTGGTATAGGGCAGTGTCTTTATGGATTAACATCTTTTTCTAGGTTAACACTTCTTTAATGCCTTAAGCAGACTGGGCTCTTGGACCAAGAACTTCATAAAGAACCATAAAATCGAATATTCTCTCCTGGACACTCAGGGCCTTGGTGAGAGGAGGTGGAGTAAGGGGCGATAAGGGACACTAGTAAAGACATTACATATTGATTTCTATGATTGATTTTAGTCTGAAAATGAAAACTTGGTTCTTACTGAAAAAATAAGATACCCATTGTAGGGTTTTTCTTGCTTTTTAACATCAAAAATAAGAAATGAAGTGGCAAGTGATATTTACATTTCAGTCTCTAATATAAGCATTTAGCTATCTCCTAGTTCTTATGTCACATTAATATGTATATGAATGAGTACATCCATCCCCATAAGGCTTTAATATTCTGTAGTCTCTAGGAAATTTTAGATTTTTTCTTCTAAATTTCTTGGCACCCCAGAAATATTTATGCTTTATCCACCAAAATTAAAATGAAGACTCCAAAGGAATCTAATGTAAATGTATATTTAACATCGTCTTTTCCTTTATTATTAAGTGCTGCAAAATGAGCAAAACTCTCTTTCTCTTGGGGGAGTTTTCAGCTTTAATAGGAGATAGCACAAGGTCATACATAACTGTAATGCAAAGCTGGATATAAGGATAAGAGTTTAGGGGATGAGGAAAAATTTCCTGATTGGAGAAGGAATATCAAATGGGTCTTGAAACATTAACAGAATTTTTGTACAGGTAAATAGGGATAACATTAAAAGTTACTGTTTACTGAGCATTTATTATATATTCAGTTTCATTTTTGTCAAAAACGTGTGTTATATATGTCATAGAGAGGGACAGCCGTGGCACTTTATACTTGGGAAGAAGTTGGAAAGAATTTGAATTACAATGGATTTAAAAGACACATGGTTTAAAAATTAAAAATTGAAGTAATGGAGCTTATTGGGGACATCAACTGGGGAGCTTTCTATTTCAGCCACCACAGTAACTCTTCCTAGTATAAATACTAGTTGAGAATCATTTCTAACAAAAATTACATTGTTTCTCTGTAGGTAATCAATGATTTGAATAAAAAATAGTACATACATTGCCTTAGGGGGTGCTAAATTAATGTTCTAACATTAGAGTCATTATTAAAGAAATCCCTGTAATGGTATATGGATAGCAATATTACCAATTGTAGACTGTATTCTACATCTTCTAGAATCAGCAATGTATTTATTTACGTGGTTTTTATATAGATGTTGGTGCATTTTACAAATATAGGATGGTTCATTTAAAGTGGATTTTCCACAATACAGTGTGACATTAAATGAGTGGTCTTAGAAAATTTATAAATAGTCTGAATATTTACTGAAGAACATTTTTATAATAAAAAAGGAATAATGTATTTCATGAGTTATTAAGAACTTAAGTCTTTTTAAGTCTTAAAAAGAGCAATTAGACAAAGCCTATTCGAATGATTATAATTGCAGTTTATTGAATTATATGAAAAAGAGCCCAAATTAGTTTAAACAAATAAGATCTGAATCTGTGGTATTGTGTGCCTAGTATTTTTTTCGTTGAGTGTCAGGGGTATATTAAAGTGCCTACATTTATGTTTCTCTACAAAGGATTGTTCTGACAATAAGTTGAAGTCATTTTCACCATTTACTGCTGTCTAAAAATTTCCCTTGACTTCATATTTTGTTCTGAATGTCTTGGTTTCTTTCCTCCACCTACACAATATTGAAGGTAAGTGAAGCAAGAGTTGCAATATGAATTTGAGAACCCTGGCTTTTTTTTTTCCAAAACAAAATACACCTTTATTATAAGGTTGCTTTTTATTGCTACCAAAAAAAAGGGCTTTTTGGCAAGTGTTCAGTAAATGTGTGAATAACCTAATTGATTTAGTGGAATGAATAGAAAGCTTTGCTATTTGTCTTTGTAGATACTTGGCTCAGTAAACACAGTGATAGACCAAATGCTATATAGTCAAAGGTAAAAACAAAACCAAAAAATTCCAAAGGCCCTCAAAACTTACATATCCAAATAGCAATTTCTTGTCTATGTCAGGGCCTTCAAAGAGAAAGAGCAATATGTTAATTAAATCTTATTTCTATTATGAAAAATAATCATGTTAATGCACATAAAACTCAGTGCTTTGACAGATGTTAATATATGAAAATATTGATAGAGGAGATCCTCTTTAAGAATTGTAAGCTGTATGAAATTCAAAGATATGTGTGGAAATTTAAACATACTATCATATACTCTGCAATAAAACTCCAGTAAAGGCAGGAAGCATAATTAGGACAATTAAAGATAACAATAGAAGCAAATTAAGAATTTTTAAAAAACTCATTATAGATGTCATATTAGTTCAACTCAGTCTGTAACTCTGGTTAAAAAAGAAAAATTTTAGGAAAATTTTGAGGTCCTGTAAAAAAAAAAAATTCTGTAGTGGGAGAGGAAAAAAGAAAGAAATGGTGGTGGCAATTAAAATGCATACGGTACTTTTAAAAAGTACATTTACAAATCTGATCGCTTAGTTATAAAAGCATAGACGTGTATAGTGTATAACTTTATTTCCTTATAAGACCATTATATGGTTAAAATTGGAAATCTCAGAAGAATTCTAGGGGGAAGAGATGTTTTCCCTAATTTTAATGACTCCTTTAAGATAAGAATGTTTTTCATTTAATCTTTGTATCTATAACTCCTGGCACAGTACCTGACCCATAGTAGGCACTTCATAAATGTTTACAGAACTAACCTTCCAATTCATCAGTGTTAAAAACCTGAAAGAAGGGCTTCCCTGGTGGCGCAGTGGTTGAGAACCTGCCTGCCAATGCAGGGGACACGGGTTCGAGCCCTGGTCCGGAAAGATCCCACATGCCGCAGAGCAACTGGGCCCGTGAGCCACAATTACTGAGCCTGCCCGTCTGGAGCCTGTGCTCTGCAACAAGAGAGGCCGCGATAGTGAGAGGCCCACGCACCGTGATGAAGAGTGGCCCCCACTTGCCACAAGCTAGAGAAAGCCCTCGCACGGAAACGAAGACCCAACACAGCCATAAATAAATAAATAAAGCAAACTGTCAACAAGTAAAAATAAATAAACACTATTATTAAAAAAAAAAAAAACCTGAAAGAAACATTGCTGTGATGCTCATAATCTACTAAAGCATAGTCTCCAAACAAACTTATACAGAATCATACTCTGAAAAGTTTTCAAACCAACTTTTAATGGCTTGAAATTGGATGAGTTTTGTGCTTTTGTTCTCCCATGTTTTATTGTTATTGTTTAATAAATATCAGTGAAAGGGTTATGTAACAACCTGGGCTTTTGCAAGTTAATATGCTTTAAGAGAATGTTTTTTCTGGTCTTGGTAGTCTATCCACTATTGAAAAAATACAGTGTAAAGAGATTTTATCTATTGTCAAGATATAAAGAGGAATCAATAATTGTTGTCATACTTTTTCTTTATGCTGAACTGAATTTTTTAAACTGAGGTTTTAGATTTTATTGTACAGATATTAAAAGTCATAACGGATGAGTGATTTCTTTAGTTTCCTTCCAATCTACCCCACCCAGCTTCTCATTCTTACAGGTAAACTGATCCTTGGTCAGGTTTGTCCTGGTTCTCAGTACCTAAAAATATGAAAACCATATCCAACATCAAACAGATTCCTTTTGATCAGTTTGGTCTGGCTAGTTTTTAAAAGTTTAATAAGCATCTTTCAGCTTTATATACAGCTTCGTACTTTATTTACATACTTGCCTTCCAGAAACATGTATGCAACTGATCTCACTTAGGGAGAGAGCCACATTACTAATCTGTTCTTGATCCATCAACCTGAGAAAAAGGAAAGGTACAAATCCATCCCTGTGTGGTGACCCCAGGGGTCTCCTGCCTTCCTTGGGGAAAGAGCTTTACCTCTGGGAGAAATTGAATATTAACATACACAAATGCTGAGGGAGTGCACACCAGCCTTCTGTATTCTTCAATATAGATTTTCATAAGTAAACAGTAAAAAATTGTGAGGAGAAGCAGTAACTAGAAAAGGAGCCATGCTGCTTGTGTCCTTGTGGGCTTTCTATGGCTTACATCATCCATTTCATCTTAATGAATTGGCATATATTTCCCTCTTCAGATTAACTTCTCTTATATCAGTTTAATCTGTTTGGAAAGATAACTCTTTCTTTGAGATGACTTCCCAAGAATGCCCAAAATGAATTTTATTTGTCTACTACAGCCTGTATTTTGGGTCAGACTATCCCAACATTCTACCCAAATTTGGCAAAAAAAAACCCATTTTACCATAATGTAGTAATAAGCAGACTAAAAAATTTAATTTGACATAATATGTTATTTTTATCCTAGACATTGTGGCCAGACATCTTTTGGCCCTGGCTTGATTGATTGGTTGACTTTTGCTATGTAGAATGGTAGACAGGATGTGTGTTTAAACTCAGATGTCAGCTTTTGCCACTTAGTTTCTAAATGACCTTGAGCAAATTATTTTGCCTGATTTCCTCATCTGTCATAAGACAGTTGTAAAGATTGAGTTTAACAAATGTAAAGTTCTTACCAGCTACATAGTAGGTAATACAAGTTTGTTTTCTTCCTTTTCTGAAAGCTTCAGAGTAAGTTCAATCTCTACCCAGACTCTTAAGGCCCACTATATCAGGCACTTCTTTACCTTTCAGCTCCATCTCATTCAGTTATTAAACATTTATCAATGCTTGCTGATACAGTCACTGAGCTTACAGAAGGTTACATGGTCCCTGATTTCCAGGCTTACTGTTTATTTGCATTAGTTTGAATACTCCTATTGCTTCTGGCATTGTAGTGAATGCTCAATAATATGTTGGATTAGTAATTGCATTATTAGACTCTAGATGTAAAAGTAAGGAGACCATAGGCCTCATTTTGAAAATTACTCAAACATCTAAGTTGATTAAAGTGCAAGGAAGCCCATAATTGCTGTTGTTAGTAGAAGAAATCATCAATAAGCATTTAATGGAATCTAGAATATTGAGAGAAGGGTGACTCTTCATAATCCTGTTGTGGAGAGATACCGTCATCTGGTAACCTAGATATTAATTTTCTAACTATTTTCAGCTAATTAGCCAAATAAGACCAAGCTGTTTAATACTTTAAGTATTTAAATAATACTTCCCTGTATAATAAACTGGTAAACGTTAAGTGTTTTCCTGAGTTTTGTGAGCCATTCTAGTAAATTATGGAGCATGAAGAGGTAGTCATGGGAACCCCCAATTTATAGCAGAATTAAGGGTTGCCTGGGATTTGCAGCTGGCATCTGAAATGGGGCCCTTCTGTAGGACTGAGTCCTTTAACTTGTGGGATCTGAGCTTACTCCAGGTAGTGTCAGAATTAAATTGAATTCTTGGGCACCTAGTTGGTGTCAGAGAATTGATGAGTTGGTTGGTGTTAGAGGAAACACCCGTCACTCGCACTCGCTGAAGGTGATGTAAGATGTCAGCAAAACCAAACCAAAAAAAAAAGCCAAAAAACCTGTGCCTACAATTAAAGGTAGATTGAAACAGAATGTGAAATTAGAAATTCCAAGCCTAATTGTGAATTTTGAGATTTCTGGTACAAAAAGCAGTTGGTTTGGGAAAGCCTTCAGCTCTGTTTGTGAAAACGTGTATATCTTGTAGAACGTTCAAATGATTGTTTCCCTCAGTTTCTGTGGTTCAGGAAATAGCAAGTTCAAGAGCAGTATTTGAATTCCAGGTGCATGCCAGCATCCAGTGATCTTGAGTTTATGGAAGGTTTTTTTGTTTTTTTTAATGTGGTAATGCTTTCTCTCTCTCTTTGTTATTATAGTAGCTTCATTAAGGTGTAATTTATATACCATACAGTTTAACCAACGTAAAATGTATACTTCAGTGGTTTTTAGTATAGTCATGGAGCTGTGCAACCATCATCACAGTCAATTTTGGAACATTTTCATCACCTGAAAAGGAAACCCCATAGCATTTAGCCATCACCCCTTCCCAGCCACCCCCCATCCCAGCCCTAGGCAACCACTAATCATACTTTCTGTCTCTGGATTTGACTACTCTGGGCATTTCAAATAAATGGAATTGTAATATGTAATCCTTTGTGGTTGCCTTCTTTTCAAAGTTCATCCATGTTGTAGCGTGTATTAGTATATTATTCCTTTTTATTGCCAAATAGCATTCAGTTGTATGGATGTGCCACGTTTTATTTATCCATTCCTCAGTTGATGGACATTTGGGTTGTTTCCACTTTTTGGCTATTAAGAATAATCCTACTATGAACATTCATGCACAAGTCTTTGGACATATGTTTTCATTTCTCTTGAATATATACCTAGGAGTGGAATTCCTGGGTCATAAGATAACCTTGTGTTTAATCTCTTGAGGAATTGCCAGACTGTTTTCCAAAGTGACTGCACTTTTTACTTTCCTACCAGCAGTGATTTTGATTTTGAATTTTCCACATCCTTGACAATATTTCTTTTATGGATGATAGCCATCCTAGTGGGTGTGAAATGGTATCTCATTATGGTTTTGATTTACCTTTCCCTAATGGCTATTTATGTTGAGCATTTTTTTTTCCTGTAGTCATTGGTCATTTGTATGTCTTTGGAGAAGTCTTTTCAGATTCCCTTACCAAATTTTAGTTGGATTATTTATATTTTTATTATTTAATTACGAGAGTTCTTTATATATCTGTACCTGGATATAGATATATACCATTCTGTGGGTTATCTAATGCAGTGCTTTTGATATCTAGATTTCTTTGGTTTGTTTAGGGAGACTTCCAGGTTAGCAAAGCTGACAAAGCGAGAGTGTGACCAGTTTCGGGAGGCATAACCCATCTGGTGAGCAAAAAGAAAGAAATCTCCATGGTATGCACATCATCAAACTTTTGTCTAATTTTCAGCTTTTTCTTTATGGTATAAAATAACAACACACAGCAAGAATAGAGCTAAAGATAAATACTTGGCCATCTCATGTGATAATACTATGGTACAAGGTGTGAGTTACTTGTTAGCTGCCTGCTTTGTTCTTTAGTGTTTGTAGTATTGCCTCCAAAACTAATGAAACAACCTAACAGAAGTCAAAAGATCTATTAGCTGGCTCCACTACTTAGTCCTATGACTTACTCAGATACCTTACCCTCTCTGGTTGTAGATTTTCCTCATCTATAAAATGAGGGAATTGAAAATTGAGTAAGCTGAGAGGATATTTGTTAGGGTTCTTTCCAGCTTTAATAAGTGGTTATATGATACAGTAATACCAGTGACGTTTTTCTTCTTCTTCTTCCTGCCCCTAAACAAGGAAGACATGCCTTGTTGAAAAATCTTAGGCCCCAAATACCTTTTCCTCAAAAGGATGAGAGTTAGATGCGTTTGGCAAGTAAAAAACTGGGCACATGTAGATATTCAGTAAACGCTTATTGGGGAATAGCCAAGGCCATCTATGTGAATTTGTCTTATGGGTTAGAGGAACATGACATAGCTGTCACCGGTGAGGTGGAACTAAAGGATGTAATAATTTATAAGCCTGCTGTGGGTGTGGCTAGAGGTAAAGGGACTATAGGAGGAATGAGTCCTTGATTGCATCCTCAGAAGTATTCAGAGATCATTAGGGGAGAAGCAAGCTCTCAGAGGTCAGTTGTGTCCAAAGGTAAAATCAAAACCTAAACTACAACACATAAGAGAAATAGGACATGAGAAAAGAAATATCTGAAAAAGGCATAGAAATTGTGAGGTAAGTATACTTTGTTTTGTTTAGTTTTCTTCTGGATTGATTTTTTAAAGTTTTCAGGGTACTGAAAGTTTTTCCTTGGTCTCTGAGCCCAACTGAGGTAAGTGCCAGAAGTTCAGATATTGTAGGTGAGGACAAGGAAGTTTGACACCTGTAAGCCAAGGCAGATACGGAAGAAGAGTGGAGGAAAGGTCATTGAGATTAAGGTCCATCTGCCAGAGTTTGGTAACTTTGATTCCTACCAGCCAACAAAGCTACTTAATGTTTTATTTTTGTATTTGACTGGCTTCCATGATGTTATTTAATCAGACATCATTGTAAATAAATCGCATGTGAAAAGAAAAAAAAAAACAAAAACAGGTAACTAGTCAATTCAAATTGGGAAAGAAAAACTTAAAAATTTAATTCTAGCCCTTTTCCCTTATGAATATGGGTCTTTGTCCCATTTAAAAATTGCTCATCATACTCACTTAGTAAATAGGGAGGTTTTGTTCTTAATGTCTTCTTAGAGCTCTTTAAGAAAAATATATTCCTTCAGGAGACTATTTGGTATAAACACAGAGCTTGAAATATGTAAGGAATTTTTATACTCTTAATGCTCTATTTTTAATCATTAAGGTAAGTCATTATGATAGTATATGAGCTATTGATATATTGACTGCCTTAGGAGTTGAGCAAGAAATACACTCCCAAAATTGAGGTCAATATATTGGTCTAAAGAATGGCAGGTCCTCAGGTTTTGTTGTGGAATCAAGTTTAAGGCATAGTCAATAACAACTACATTCTGTTTAGTATAAGTATTGGACCTGTCATGTCCGGCTTCTTGAGCAGTTTCATCAGCCTAGAAGCACATGACATGGCAGGATCACCAAATAGCAAAATGTTAGAATATGCCCAGATCATTTTTACAAATAGGTTTCCTGAACTGAACATGTGTATACATTGGACAAAAGCAGACTACCTGAGCAAATTTACTTTACAGTAACCTAAGTGGGCCTGCTGCAAGCAGAATGAGCAAAAGAAACAGTATGCAGATTTACACAAGAATAGCTTCAGGGGATGTGACACAGTTATGGAATGCTGGGTAGCAACAGAAGTAGACTTGTAGCTAGCTATAAGCTAGAAGAGGGTTCATTTTGTGACAAGATATTGTTAGACCTAGTAGGGCTACCAAAAGTATTTTTGTGTAAGAGCATACGCCCCCTAGACTCAAGCTGAACAACAGTTTAGTGGGTGAGGAGTATAGATGGTTTGCATATGCAGCTTATTGAACAGGTATGGAGCAAAATTTGCTCTTGTGACTTAATTTAGCATGCTTAAAAAAACTTAAATGTAATTAAGCACAAAACAGGTTCACCTTTGTTTGTGTAGAGGAATATACAAGTTACATGTATAACCCTTCACCGTAAGGAAACACATTTCTTAAGAAAAGGTACAGGGGAATTGGGAGAAGCAGGCAGTAACTCCTCAAATGAAGCTTATGAGTAGGATGATCTAAAAGCAGCTTAAGTCAGTAAGTCAGGTGCCTTCAGTAGCTATTTGGTGAAACTTGTACAATCCCAACTCCCTCTGGGTACTGCTATCATTTCTGCATGTTTATGAACACCCAGTGAATCTATTTTAAAGTATAAAGCTGGAAATAGACAAGCATGATCAATTAAAAATATGATTGAATGTTCGCCTGTTCTTATGCCTGGGGTAATGTAGTTTTTTATAACAAGACCAAAAAAATCTGCTTCATTTGATAGTTCTAAAAGGGTACTCTTTCTTTACATATGAGTGGTATTGATTCTTCAGTTTTTTTAAATGGAGTGTTTCTTTCTTAACAGATGGAGTATTATACTAAATCTGTTAAAATAGACTATTACTCTTATCATGAAAACGTAGTTCAGTATCTTAGTTATATTTCCGACATTTTTAGAGAGCATTTATGTAGTTAATTCAGTCAGCCTTTTAAGAAACAGAATACTCCCTTTTGAGGTACCTTATTCCATAACTTGAAATTCAGCCAGTGTTAAAAATTGTTCCGTGCTTTCCTCTTACTTCCGTTTCTTCCCTTTTGGGACACAGACTTCCTTAGGGAGGAGGGAGGAGAAGTGAATTCTCAATTCAGCCAAA
Organism: Lipotes vexillifer; assembly: GCF_000442215.2. Lineage (NCBI taxonomy): Eukaryota > Metazoa > Chordata > Mammalia > Artiodactyla > Lipotidae > Lipotes > Lipotes vexillifer. The sequence continues at coordinate 4,653,802 of NW_006791012.1, forward strand.
AGAATCTAGAATTATATAGTGTTTACCTATTTTGCATAACACAGGCCCACCCACATATATTATGAAGGTGCTTAAGTGAAAACACTGAGCAGACTGCTATTCTGTGTGTGATTCCAAGTGTAATTGGAAGATGCTTTAGTACTATCTGGATTTTATCCTCTGGTGAGAAGATTATCTAACTTGTGATAATAGCGATGGAATGAAGAGGTAGGTGTTCTGTGGCTTAATTTTAAGTGTCACATTGTCAGTGCTTGGGTTAAAGGTAGGGTTGTAAAAGGAATGATTTGAATTATAGATGGTATATTTAATTTTTTCACATTTTTTTCACATTCAGTTTTAGAAGTATGTTATGTATAAATTATATTTCCTTCCCTCTTAGAAAAAGGGTTGAATAAATCTCAGGCTCCAAGGATTTTTAGACTATTAATCTTAACCTCTTATTAGTCTTTAAGAAAGCATAAGGCAAATAACTACAGGGGTTTATTGCCTTTTGACTGTTGGTCAGCAGAAAACTGAAAAGCCTTCATTTGCAGTATTTTTCCAATCCAAGCTACAGTATTTAGTTTTTAACATGCTTTGGAACTCAGTGTTGTCCATTGTTTTCTTTTGAATTATTAAATTTGAGAATTACGTCGCTCTATGAAGGAAATCGTCTGGTAGCCAGAATGATGGTGCTGTCATTGTACTTTGGTTAGCTGTTAACAGTTTATTCAGAATCTAGTTTTTTGACCATAAATCTCCTGAGGTCCTCTCAAAGAGATCTAGGCCTTTGAGATAACTACAGTTTACTATTTAAACATTTTTATAAGGTAGGGAAAATTTATAAAGAATTTTTGGAAATATTGAGAGTCTTGCTTTATAAGAATTTTAGGTAATGTCTCTACCTGTATGTTTTGTTGTTCTTCTCTGATGTGGTAGGAAGAGATTTAATAATTTTAGATCTGATGATTGATTGGGGGGGGAGCACGGCGAGTAAGGCTCTTTCTGCTAGAAGATGAACAGTTATAAGTTCCCAACAGTGTTCTTTTCTGAAGCATTTTATTTTCATTAAAAAAAAAGGTATAACTAAGATTTTTTAAATTGAAAATTCATGAAAAAACTGAATGTTTGCTAGAATACTGACATGCTGCCCAGTAATATGTGTTCATTTTTTATCAAATTCTCTAATCTATTCGTGAGGGGGAACTATTCATTCTCTTGTGTATGTATACAACAAGTCAGCAACAATAGAAAAGTTGCAAATTAGGAGGAAAATTTGATCATAAGTTACCTGATGGGGGTATTTGTAATGTTATACTGTAACAATAATCAGAGTGGAAAGAGGAAATTTATAGAAATATCCAAGCTATATGTATGTATTATTTTCCTGATAAAGAGTTAAATAGGAATACCATACTGAGTGATTTAAAATATTCACTCTGCTAAAAAATAGATGTTCTTACCCTCCCACACACAATGTCTCTAAATTACTGCTATAAAAATTTATGGGGAAAACATTATGATTTGGTCAAAGAAAGATCAGCTGCTGTTACTTTTGAGAACTTTTCATGAACCAAAGAAAAATTAAAACTCATAACATGAAACTTTTGTTCATTAGTGAGATTATAATAGTTGTCATCTTTTAACAATGACTTCTCTCTATGGGTAGCTGATTTTACTGTTAGAAAAAATACTGGAGATTCATTTGTAATTTGAATTTTCAACTACATTTTTCTTTTCCTACTCCTTTTTAATAGAGCTTATAATGGAATTGTGAAACTATAAAAGAGCTGAAGTTAACTTCCCTGTAAGAGCAAGAAATACATATACTAAATCTTATTTGATTTAGATGTAGTTTTTTCCACTATTGAGAATCGGTCACTTGTATAGCATTCAACCTTGAAACTAATTGCAATGATCTTTGAGGCTTCTGATTATATTTCAGGGTCTGTTACATATTATGAGCAGTAGAAAATTAGAACTTTCTACATGGTATCAAAGTTACCTACAAAGAACAGATTATAAACATTTTAGATATTGAGAAATGAAGATGCATCTCTGAGGAAATAGTTAAATATTAAGTGATGAGGCAGCATCACCATACATTAACAGTTATTATCAAGACCAACTTTGTTTGCCTAACTAAATACATTTAACAAATAGTTGATTTTTTTTTTTTTTTTTTTTTTTTTTTTTTTTTTGCGATATGTGGGCCTCTCACTGTCGTGGCCCCTCCCGTTGCCGGACGCGCAA
>NW_006791012.1:4656239-4684933 GCF_000442215.2 Lipotes vexillifer
GCACGAACCCGTGTCCCCTGCATCGGCAAGCGGACTCTCAACCACTGCGCCACCAGGGAAGCCCCTGATTTTTTTTTTTTTTAACATGGCATTAGAACCTTGAAAATCACTGGTTTAACTCTCACAGTTTTAATAATTTTAAGAGACTCAAAATTCTATGACTTGGATATTTTGTGAGTGAATCAAGCAGATGACGCAACATACAAATCTCCGTGCAGCTTTGTTGTTCACATTCAGTTCTGGTGACAAATCGTATGAGGTGTGGAAAATATTGCCCCCATTTTTTAGATGGAAGATTATGTGTTATAGGACTGGTTTGTAGGTTTGAGAATTCGTGAAGGACCATTGGTAGAGCCCTCATGACTGTCAAGGGCCAGAGTTCTCAGGGTTGGCCCTAGGCAGTCATAGCTTAGTCCTTCACAAGTCTCTCTTTAGTTTGAAGAAAGCAGTATCATAATGAAATAATTAGTGAATAATTCAGGAAAGTATTTGACTTTTTATTTCTTGAAAATAAAATTTTCAAAATTTTATTTTAAATGAAATCTGTCAAAATTACCCAGGGCTGATGCTTCCCAACTCTTCTTTCTTCCAGCTCCCCCTTCTGTTCCCTTTTATATACTCTTTAAGACCAGGATTAATGTGGCTAGAACTCAAATTCAAATACTGTTAGAGGTTTCAGTGTAGAACATTAATTCAGAAGCTATGATATAATTCCATATACAAAGTGTTTTCTAATGATGCCACCTAGAGCATTCAGTAGTAAATTGCCCTTATGTCGTACCTTTTTAAAAAAGAAAAACCTGTGAAGCATGATTCTGCCAAATTCAGATCAGTATGCATCACTTTTGTTCAGGTATCACTCAGTCCAATGAGTGGCCACACTTGTGTAGTAACAACTTTCTTCACCAAAAAGGCTGTGGATGGGGCAGTTTCATATCAGAGAAAGAACATGAGACCAGACACTGACTTGACAGGGCCAGCATAAATGGAAATCTTTAACCTTTAGGTTGTGAGAGGGCTGAAAGGAAGCAAACTTAGAATCATGAATGCATTTTTTTAATTAAATTTTTTGTTTTTAAATTTTTATTAAATTTGGAGGGCTATTTTGTTTTCTATTTTTATTATCTTTTTGTTTTTAATTTTTATTTTGAGATAATTTTAGCCTTACAGAAAAATTGGAAAAATAATGCAGTGAGTTTACCCTTTACTCAGCTTCCTCTAATGTTGACAATCTATATACCAGAGTATATTTATCAAAACCAGGAAATTAATATTGGTACAATATTGTTCACTAAACTATAGGACATATTCAAATGCCAGTTTTCCACTAATGTCCTTTTTCTGTTCCAGGATCCAATTCCTGATCCCATATCCCATGTTGTTGCATCTCCTTAATCTCCAATCTGGAAGTTTCTTAGTCTTCCCTTGTTTTTCATGACCTTGGCACTTTGAGTACTGATAGTTATTTTGTAGAATGTCTGTTAATTTGGGTTCGTCTCATGTGTTCTCCTGATTAGATCCAGGTTATACAATTTTTGGCAGCATAACCACCGAAGTGATGTGGCTTTAGTGCATCATAATCAGGGAATACATGCTATCAAAATGTTTTATTACAGATAATGTTAACCTTGATCAGTTAGTTAAGATGGTGTCTCCCAGGTTGCTCCCACTGTAAAGTTACTATTTTCTCCTTTATAATTAATAATTACCTTGGGGTAGGTACTTTGAGGCTATTGTTGTTGCCTTTTTAAAATGCGTGTAATTTGGTCAGTGTTTTAATAAAAACAAGGACTAGAGAAAACCCAGATTATTCTAGAGTAATCTAACTGTCCAAAAATAATCATTGCGCAGTACTTTTTGTGGAACATGGACTCCATATTCCATTTTTAATTTCATAGGTTGGTATAGATTTAAAGTGGTTGAGAAAAATCCATTTTATTTTTTTCAAATTTAAATTTTATCCAAGGGACTTTTAAACTCAGCTTTAAAATTGAATTAATAAGAAAATTTAAATAGTCAATATTATAGAAGTTTATCCCATATTAGGACTGTAGCATTTATGTAAACTCTCACTCTTTAATACATTATAGTAGGAAAAGAGTTGGGGGATTTTCTTGTTTGTTGTTTAGTTTCCCAATGTAGTTCTTTCCTCCCCACCCGCCATGAACTTTTCATTTAATTTTATTTAATTTTATTTATTTGGTTGCACTGGGTCTTAGCTGCAACAAGCGGGCTCCTTAGTTGCAGCTCACTGGCTCCTTAGTTGTGGCATGCGAACTCTTAGTTGTGGCGTGCCTGTAGGATCTAGTTCCCTGACCAGGGATCGAACCCAGGCACCCTGCATTTGGAGCGTGGAGTCTTAACCACTGCCCTTTTTTTTTTTTTTTAACTTTTCATTTGAAACTCAGTTGTTTCAGCAGTTCCAGAGTACTAGCTAGAGTTTGAGTTGTAACCTTGGTTTTCTTATCTATTAAACAAGGAATATAATAGTTCCTACCTCATAAGGTTGTTCTGGGATTAAATCAGTTGATACATGTAAAGTATTTAGAACAGTGCTTGGCACAGAGACAAAACCCAGGAAGTGTTGGACACTATGAAAAAAGGGTAGCACAAGCGTGAGTTGCCTGCCAGTGTTGGATGCTGACTTTAGAAAACTATAGAATTTCCAGTGAGTATACTTTTATCAGATGTTTTATGTTCCAAGTAGCTATCTAATTCCACTGAATTTGCTGCATTCTGCAGAATTTTTTTTAAGACTTTAGTGGTTAAATCTAGGGGAATTTCTAGTCTTGCTTTCTGAGAAGTATATTATCATTTTAGGAACTTTGGTAGTCTAAAAGAGTTAAATACAGGCCAAGCATGGGCAGAGAGAGTAAAAATGTTTGAGTCCTTAGTTGTGTCTTCTAAAACACATTTTCTAGACGTGGGGAATTAAGTGATCATTTTGGAGTGGGGTGGCAAGGTTGTATTTAAACTCCCTTCCCCAGTCAGGAATACTGCCCTGCAGTTTTCTCTTGGCTGTCACTTTTCTGGGAGTGCATGAAGGCTTCTGTCCATAGGCTATCTGGACTCTCTTCTAATACGTGTTTTTTTCTTCCTGGTGGTGCCAGGAATTTGTCTTAGTGTAATACCCTGCTTTTCCCCTTGGGTTCCTTTCTCCCCTCCTCATTTTTAAAATAAGCCTGCAAAGTCCACTATTTACTGATGTTTTTATTGTTGGTCACTACCAGGAAACAGGGTTGACAAATACAATGAGCATTGAGGAAGTGACAAAGTTTCAAATCTCAAAATGCCCTAGTCATAATTGCATAGTTGTGACTAGTGTATGCTGGAGTGTAACTTGTTTAGAGTTTATTATACTTTTTAGTCTCTCTCCTAAATGGCCCCATAATAGGGTCTCTTACTCTTATTTAGGAGTCAGCCCCACCCAACCTTGTTTGGGGTGTGATTAGTAGTATCAAAAAACCTGGACTACTTAACTTCTAGGAGTGTCAGTCTTCCCATTTATCAAATGGGGATAAATGATTATACTTGATATAGTTGTGATAGAAATTAAATGAGTTAAATAATGTATGTTTAATTAATATATGGGTTTCAGCTAGCTCTGCCAAATATTACCTGTGTGGCCTTGAACCAGTCATTGGCCTTCTGACTGACAACTTCTGTTCCCTGTCTGGAGAATGGAGTTAGTAAGACTTTCCTACCTAATTCACATGGCTATTGTGAAGGTCAAATAAAATAATCTTATGAGAAAGCACTTTGCTAATTAACATTCTGTGCAAATACAAAATAGACCTTAATCTAAGTTTGATTCAAATTGATACACCTTTTGATTTAAAAGCATTCCCCTATGCTTTCCAAAGCCTACTTCTAGTTTCTCTAGGTATGGGTCCCCTAGGTCAAGAAGATATTTCCTTATCTGGCCTCCACAGATTAGCCTTTCTCTAAATGTCAGGCTACCCAGCACTGGCCTTATAGCTACTTCTTTGGTCACCCCAACTCCAGTCCCTTCAACAACTTGAGAGAGGTTGCTACAATACTAAAATATTTTAAATGCACAGAAATATTAATAATTAATCACCATCAAGGTGAGATGATAGTTCTCCCATTCTCACTCCCAGCCTTTTCAAGTCTAATAAAATACTGAAACTGCAGCTTCAAAGCCATTGCTTTCACTATCACAAGGCTTAGTAATAACCTTTTAAGACATCAGTATGATTATGGTAGTAAGCAAATGTTTATTAAATACCTTGATATGTACCAAGCATTATACCAAAAGTATGGGAGATTCCCCTCTGAAAAAAAAATTGTTATCCCTTTTGTTCTCAGTGGCTCTGAGGGTGAAGAAGGATGGAGAGGAAGTTAGGGGATGGAGTATATGGGAAGGTGAGACATTTTTGATCATTACAACCAGGGGTGCTGCTGAACTTCTTAAAATGCACAGGCCAGCCCCCTGCCCCCATGTCAAAATGTCAGTAGTGCCAAGGCTGAGAAACCCTAGCTTAGAGGAACAAATACTATCTGTGGGAAAGATGTTCATTGCTTTCCCATCAGGATGAAAATACATTGTCCCTGTAGCTGATAGAATATCAGCATGTCATTTGGCCACCTTAAAAGGGGAGGCTGGGAGTTTGTCCTGGGGATGCCCTGTATCCTGAGAAGGGGAACATGGCCTTCACTTCCTTCAGTGCTATACTCAGAAGCCAGAAGACACCGACAGAAAGTAAAGTAGTAACCTCATACTCCTACAGCTGACACCATTATTTCTCCTATCCCTCCTCTCCTTTTATGGAAAAATGCTGCTTATTAATCCTGCTGGTTGTGAAAGAAGGAAGAAGGTGATTAATTTTTCACTCTTATCAAGCAGCTGCTATAAGTTTACCTCCCTCCAATCATCAGCTAAATTGGTTTCATAAAATGGCTCTACCACAAATATAAGAAAACAGTTCCTTCTGTTTGAGTCATCCTTTTGAAATCAACCACAGGAGAACTCTAGTGTAGATGGAAATCAGTTTCATCAGAGATAGTATATGCAATCCACGTTATATTTTTCACCATAAAGAAGCTTTATAACATTTTCATGTTTTAAAACATTTTCCTTTTTTTCCCAGCACCCCTTATGCCTACTCACTTGCCTGCCAAAATAAGAGTGTTCAAAAGATTATGTAAACATCTTCCTAAGATCTGTTTTGTCCCTTGCTTAGTGTTTGTTTTGCTTCTTTTTATTTTTCAGGACAGGAATCTTGTACTTGTGTTTAGTATTTAGTAAGCAAGCAAAAAGGCTGTGTGCAATGTGAAAAAAAAGAAAAGAAAAGTGTTATGTTGAGGGAGCAATTTGGACAAAGATTGGTTTCCCAGATTTCCTTAAGGTAAAACTGACAATTACGTATTATGGAGAGTCTTTCCTTTGCAAAGACTTGATAAGAAAACAATTGTATTTCACTGGCCTTTAAAGAACAAATGATTAGAATGTTGTATCAGTCAAATTAATGAGACTATTTCTAAGAAATATATTTTTTATGGCTAATTACTCGTGTTTTCCTTGCCCACACAAAAAGCAACACTATTCCAGAATATATTTCTTTTAAAAATTTGTTTAACTTGGGAAGGTCCCTGCTGATGAGAACAGCATGCTTAGTTTTCAAGCATCAAGCAGAGCTTCAAAGTAATAGATATTGTAGAAAACAGCCTTATTAATATCTTAGCAAGGTTTTCTTTATCATTTTTTTCAAGTCTCATGTAGAATTAATGGTGCTATTTCACATTCTTTGTGCTAGATCACCTTGGGGTAGGACTGAATATATGGGGTCAGACCAACTAACTTAATACCAACAGGTGGGGCCTGTGATTGAGGCATTAGAATATAAATACTTTATGTACATACCCATTTCATGTTCTCAGGAGCATGACTTAAGGAATTGATTTTGAAGAATTCTGTATATTATTCAGATTTCAAAACACAGAGATTATATAAAGAGAATGAATGCAAGAGCACTATCTAGCTGCTGGGCTTTAGGATTATACATAACCAGTACTACTATTTTATTACAGATTTTAGATTATTAGATAAATAGAAGCCAAGTTTGTGTTCCTGTGATTGAAATTTTGATATCACTGATAAAATATACCAAATCAGACCTTCTAAGGGACCTAACCAGAGTAAGAATAATTGGGAATATGTTATTTTTCTTGGCTCATTTGGCCAGCGGTTCTAGAAAGTATAAAATGGTGAGTATACGCCAGCCCTACTCTACTAATTCCTTGTCGAAGCTAAAATTTGTTCCTTTTTCTATAGAGGCAATAGGACTAAGTCTATAGTGCCATGTGCACATTACTTGTAAATTCTTATGTTAGGACCAGATGGTCTCTTATATATTTCCACCTCCAAAATTATCTTCATTTTACTTTAGTCCCTTCATCTTTAGAGTTGAGGAAACAGATTACTTTGTTCAAAGAGAGAGCTAGAACTGGAACATAGGCTAATACTTGCTAGCCATGCTTTAAACTAATATCAGCCAAATATGGACATTCATGTATCATTTTCAGATTTTTGCCATATATGTGTACTTACTAATCCTATTAATACTATTGAAATTGACTTCTTTAAATAAGTTCTTTTTAAGGAAATGTTTTGCTACTATAAATGAAAACCCCCCACTTCCTAAAAATAGAAAGTAACTCTAAAAAAGAATCTGAATCAAGACAAAGCAGAGTTATTAAAACTTAATTTAAATTTTCAATTTAATTAATTCTTGTTATTAAAATTTTAATTCTTGCTGTTCTTGGTCAGAAGTGTGTCAAAGCAATGTTTTCATGTTTGACGGCAGTACCTTAATTGTCTAAGACGACCACATTTAAAACCTCTAGTTAAGCTTCTGCTTAGCTTTTTAAAATGGAATGCTTCTTTAGGGGAGAAAAGATATGGATACATGTTCATATATTAAAATATGATGCAGTGTAGATTAGATGGTCTTGTTATATGGAACTAAATTGTTCTTTAGTTAATTTTTCTTAAAACTTACATTTTTACATTGAAGGATTTAGTTAGCTTCACATCAGTTTCTTTTTCTAAATGGGGTATTTGATCAGTATAGTCTATTTTACTTAAGTGAACATTTCTGCACAAACCTGATGTCTCATAATTATGGTGCTATACCTATATATTGATTTCTGTAAACTTCGAACAATTTAATATATTAAAATCTGGTCATCAAAAGCAAATTCATCTGGGGAGATGAGAAGATTTTATAGCATATTTGAAGGAAATGTTTTTCTTAAAGTAGTTCTTTACGAATGTGTCATTTCTTTAATTTAGTAAGCAATTTTAAAATTTACCAACAAAAAAGTTAGTGTTTGTCTGGATTGCTGGTCTAAATGTGTATGTCAGTTACAAGGGAATAAAAGGGCATCAAAAAAGCTAAGCCTTGTCTTTTTACTTGTTCTTATTCATGGGGCTACAAATATTCTTTTTTTTTTTTCGCGGTACGTGGGCCTCTCACTGTTGTGGCCTTTCCCGTTGCGGAGCACAGGCTCCGGACGCGCAGGCTCAGGAGCCATGGCTCACGGGCCCAGCCGTTTCGCGGCATGTGGGATCTTCCCTGACCGGGGCACGAACCTGTATCCCCTGCATTGGCAGGCGGACTCTTAACCACTGCGCCACTGGGGAAGCCCAAGGGCTACAAATATTCTGTGTTGCCTTCTCTCCAGAAGTGTTGCTGTACAAGCATATTTTACTGTAATGTAGAAAAAGGCACGTAGGCATTTTTCATTCATGAGTTGCTTATGAAACCAGTTAGTGGAAGGATAAAACCAAGAGACTTTCATGGGTTAGCTAGAACAGTTTTCTTGTGAAACCTTCATAACAGGGCTATCAGGATGACCAGGGAGAGAATAGATGTAGGAAGTACCTGGTCCCATTAAACTTCTGATAAAATAGACGTCGTAGTATTGTGGGGATTATTTATTGTAATGATTTTTCTAGCTTATCAGAAGTGCTAGTCTTTCATACATGTGTCAAATTTATATTTTTAATTAAACTTTTTATTTTGAGGTAATTGTAGATTCACATGCAGTTGTAAGAAATAATACAGAGAGAGAGAGAGAGAGATCCTTTGTACTCTTTACACAGTTCCCCCCAATGGTAATAGTTGCAAAACTATATAGTACAATATCACAGCCAGAATATTGACATTGATAAGGATACAGATACATTTCCATCACCACTGTGGTTCTTTCCTGTTGCTTTTTTGTAGCCATGCCCACTTCCCTCCTACTCCCCCCCTCCTTAACCTGTGGCAACCGCTTACCTGTTTTCTGTTTCCATAGTTTTGTCATTTCAAGAATGTTATATAAATGGAATCGTATGTAACCTTTTGAGCTTAGATTTTTATACTCAGCATAATTCTCTAGAGAGTTGTCCATGTTGGTTCATGTACCAATAGTTTGTTCCTTTTTCTTGCTGAGTACTATTCCATAGTATGGGTGTACCACAGTTTAATCATCCACTCAGTAAAGAACATCTGGGTTGATTCCAGTTTTTGGCTATTACAAACAGAGCTGCTATAAACATTTATGTACAAGTTTTGTGCGAACATAAGTCTTGATTTCTTTGCGAGAAACACCCAGGAGTACAATATATGTATTACCTTAAATAATTGCCTTAAATATTTCCTTTACATACATTTGGAACTACATAGGACAGTTAAAATTTTTGCTTTGACCGTCAGACCTAATACAGAAAATTCAAGAAAAGGAAAGCTTATTTACCCATATTTTTACTACCATGTTCTTTCTCTTTTCTGATGTTCCAAGTTTTTTTTCTTATTTATCTTCTGTCTAGAGAATTCCCTCTAGCCATTCTATTAGAGTAGATCTGCTGGTGACAAATTCTCTTAATTTCCCCTCATCTGAGAATGTCTTGATTTCCCCTCCATTTTTGTTGGGTGTAGGAATCTGGTTGATAGTTACTTCCCTTCAGCACTTGAAAAGGGCCGCTTTCTTCTGGCTTCTATAGTTTCTGGCGAAAAATTGTCATTCTAATTGTTTTTCCCCCATAGGTAGGGTGTAGTTTTTCTCTGACTGCTTTTAAGAAAATTTCTTTGCCTTTAGTTTTCAAAAGTTTAATTATGATGTGTCTTGGCATAGATTTCTTTAGTTCTATCCTGTGTGGGGTTTGTTTGTTCAGCTTCCTGAATCTGTGGTTTTGTTTCTCCTTTCAGGTTTGGTGAGTTTCAGTCATTATTTTTTAGTACTTTTTCAGCTCCACTCTTTCTCCTTTCATTCTGGACTCTGGTGATAAAAATATTAGATCTTTTGCTGTAGCCCCACAGGTCCATGAGGCTCTGTTTTTTTTTTGTTTTTTGTTTTCCAGTCTATTTTTCTCTCTGTTATTCACACTGGGTACTTTCTGTCTTCCAGTTCACTGATCCTTTACTACATTCCTTCCATTCTGGATTGAGCCCATCCAGTGAGCTTTATATATCTTCTGTTTCTTTGCAGAGACTTTCTGTTTTTTTGTTTGTTTGTTTGTCTATCCCAAACTTGTTTGTAATTGATTACTGAAGCATTTTTATCATGACTGATTTAAAATCTTTGTTAGATAATTCTCACATCTGTGTCATCTAAATTTTGGCATCTGTTGATTATCTTTTTGCATTGTTTCAATTCTATCTAGTTCTTGATATAATAAGTGGGTTTTCTCTGAAACCTGGACATTTTTGTATTAAGTTCTGACACTGGATATTATCCAGACCTTCTGTTTTCACTGACTTTTCCTCACATTGCTCTGTCAGGGGAAGAGGGGGAGCCTCTTTGTTACTGCCAGGTGGACATGGAAGTCCAGGTTCCCTCCTCAGCCTCCATTGACACCTGAGGGAAGGAGATCCTGCCGAGTCCAGGATGGAAGTCCAGGCTCCCTGTGGTCTCCATTGACACCACTAGGGCATAGGAGGGGGCATGTTACTAGCCAACAGGCTGGAAGTGCTGGCTTTCTACTTGGCCTGCTCTGATACTACCTGTGGCAGGGGCAGGGCCAGGGGAGGTCAGGCTGCCTCATTATGGCCTCATGAGGTAGAAGTCTGGGCTCCCCACTCAGGTCTTGCCGGTGAAGGTGGTGGTAGGGTCACAGTGTTTTCTGTGGTGTTGGCTGCAGTAGAGCAGTTATTGTCAAAAGTTTTCTGTCTTGCTAAGGCTGCCGTTTTCTTGTTCCTTCGATTAGGGAGGCCAGGCATTTGTCAGGTGTTTGTTTGTTTGTTTTTTCTGTCTGCCAGTTGGTATTTCCAGGTTGCTAGATTCTTCAGCTCCAAGTCTGGGATTATATTAGGCAAAAAGAAAACCCAGAGAACTCACCACTGAGTCGTTCCTTGGACCCGGAGGCCCCTAACTATTCTGCCTTCTCTCTACTTTTCGGAGTCTTCTTATGTATTATATATAATGTCCAGGGTTTTTAGTTATAATTAACAGAAATAGTAGGGAAAATAATGTCTACTTCTTCTTTTTGGAACCAGAAGTTGCTAAATTTACATTTTTAATGTATTTAAACGGCTATATCAAATATATAACCATTATTGGGGAAAATGTCACATACTTTATATATTATGTACATAATATTGTGCTCACAAAGACTGCTAGAAAAGAACATCTTTATTTAAACTGAAATTCATTGTTCAAATTATTAATGAAAACTTTTCCCCTCTAGGAAATAATGCAAAAGGTGTCCCAAGGCTCCTGACCAGTGAACAGAGATTTGAGAAAAACAGCCAAGCTCATGTTTTCTCCTGATCAAGAAAATCATCCATCCAAAGCACCAGTAAAATACGGTGAACTCATTGTCTTAGGGTAAGGTTTCTCCATCTGATGAGCATATAATTGAATGATATATGGTAACTTGAACATCTAGGTTAAAAGTACCTTTTTTAGAATTTATATCCTACCCATTTCCAAAGAGTATTGAAAGCTACAGAATACTACTACCAAATCAAGAAACTCTTTTAATTCTCATTTTAATATCATCTTTTATAAGTACTCAAATGCTACATAAACTCTGCCTCACCCTCACCCCTAGAAAGGACAAACCTTAAAGATGAAGTAAAAGAGGTGTTTGTCTAAAGTCACATAGCCAGTCCATTTGTCTTTCCTGTCCCTTTTAGAAAACTTGCCTCAGCTGACTTTACCAGAAATCCCCTCTTTGCTTAGGTGATTTCATGTAGGTTAGTATTTATTTATTCCTTTCCCCTCTGAGGTAGTTGCTGCTTTGTGCTTATCGTCCTGTACTTGAAGAAAAGAGTTGTATAGACATGACGATATGATGATTCTGCAGCCAGGACCTTGCTACTTGTTTACTTCAAAAGTAATCTCATCTATTCAACTCACACAGATAAAATCTGTGATTGAGGAATAGATGATTCCATTATTTCAGTTTATTCAATCTAAACTTGTCACAGCTGTCAAAATGGAGACACAGTGTTACTCTGTTTACTAGAGATCTCAGAAACTAGAAATTGTGAAATTTACTTTCCCCTACTGTTTCTCTCCTGCCTAAAAAGCGGCTCTAGACATTACAACATGTTTTAGAATCAGGTTGGTACAAATTCTTCTTTAAATGAGAGTGTGTCCATTGTTTCAGATAAGAAAGTAAGAAAAACTGGGGAGATAATATGGCATTACTGAGCTTGACTGGAAGCCAGGAATCCTGGATTCCAGTGCTTATTCCAACACTGCTAGCTGTATGGCCTTAGGCAAGTCAGTTAACCATTCTGGGCCTTAGTTTACTCTTCTGTGAAATGACAGACAAGATCATCTAAGGCCCTTTGAGATTTAAAAAAAAAAAAAGCAAGCAGGTTTTTTCCCAAAAACAATTTAAAAGATTATAAACAATATAGTAACTACAATATTATAATTTCAAATCACATAGATTTTGATGTATTAATGACAAACAGCTTTTAACCACCAAAAACTATTCAAAGTTAAATTCTTCAGGAAATTTGAGTCATTTGAAGACTTAGAATTTAAAATTTAGTATATGGTTTAAACTGGCTCTTTTAGCCCAGCAATTTCTCAGTTAATCTTATCAGTAGTAGTTGTCTCTGTACCTGGCACTCGGTATCTTAAAATGCAAATAATGCGTCTTCTCAACCCTCTAGAAGGAGAAGTCAAGCTGCATAAGGTTGTCAGTTTCATGCTGTTGCTCTTTAAAAAATGAACTCTGAGCTGCAAGAACACAGTGTGGGAATAGAGAGCATATGTCCAGGAGAGGAACAAGGCAGGCTCTGGGTGGACAGTAGTGAGGGGCAATGAAGAGCCCACAGTGGGTGGGCTGGGGCCAGCACAGCCTAGAATAGCAGACTTCATGCATTAGCTGCCGGCGCCACTCTGAACTTCCAGCAGGGGTTTTCTCCAGTAGAGTCAGAGTGTGTGACATTTTATAAAGCTTCAGTGTAATTGCTGTATCTGACAGTCTTTGAGTAAACTCCCTTCCCTTCCTTGTCAGACACTAATGTAGGCCATTTTACAAGTACATTCTCCACCCTCAAAAGTGTCCCCATTCCTTGCCTCATTTTCCCCCAGATTAACCAACTGTAAATAAAAAACCATCAAACCAAAGATTTTTGTCGGGCGGTGAGGGGATAGTAAATGAGGATAGATTATTATTAAGCTACTGTTCATGCTGCAACGGTGCAGTAAAGAATGAAAAAAGAATGACAGACACCTGGATTCCAATTCTAGCTTTGCCAGTGTCACTTGTGTGACCTTCAGGAAATAACTTAATTCCTCTGAGGGATAACTTAATTCCTAACCTGTAACAGTGGCTAGTGGTGCCAGTCTCACAGCTTTTATGAGAATGGATTAAGGGAGGTGATGTGTGGAATAGAACCCACTAGTGCCTAGTACATAGTAAACACCAAAATGTTTTGAACTTTTTTCCTATTAGTTCAGTCCTTGCTTACTTGCTTAGCTTTAGGGCATATATATGCTATCATGGAGAAATGGTCATAAGGTCTGAACAACAAAAGTACGTTTAACTGCCACCTAGTTACACTCAGACAGGTTTTGCTGACATAATGTGAATGTGAGTGTGTACATGCAAGTAGCTGAGACTTAAACCTAAAAATTCCTTATTTCAGAAGTTCAGCTATTTATAAAGTGTTTGGTTCATAGTTAAAGGAGATTATATTGTACTTTTAAAGGTTGTATTAGCACATGCAAACATTCACCTTTTTTAAAAAATAGAATGAGTCGTAAGAAGTCAGATATGCCATTAATCAGCTCTTGATTATCTTGAATCAAAGAGGGAAGGAAAATATAGATAATTCAAAGCTGTGTGTAATCCAAAAGGTACTTCTCTGTGACTTCGAATGTCACCAGAAACAATCTCATTTTGTTTCACACTCAGGCAGCTGGTCTGAGGATCAGCAATTGCTAGAAGTTAATTCCAGACATTTACAATCTGCTAAAACATAATTAATTGGGGACTGATCCTCTAAGACAGTGTAAGACATTTGTTTTAGAATTGGTGTGGTTCTTACATGAGATCCCCTAAACTTTTTTCTCCTCCATCAGGTATAATGGGTCTCTCCCAAACGGCGATAGAGGAAGGAGGAAAAGTAGGTTTGCTTTGTTTAAAAGACCTAAGGCAAATGGGGTGAAGCCCAGCACTGTGCATATTGCTTGTACTCCTCAGGCTGCAAAGGTAAAAAAAAAAAAAAAAAAACCCCAAAAATAAAAACTAAATGAATTAACTTGGAGAAATTGAAAGACTTGTACTTGCTGTTTATATTCTCTAGCATTCCCTTCACATTCTGTACCAGAAGTTTCCTTTTGTTTGGGTGGGAGAAGACACTTTGGAGATACAGTATCTGAAGAACTGCCATCTGGAAGAGCATAGGACTTTTTTCTTTTTTTTTTTTTAATAACAAACTGGGATCAGTGGGTGGAAATTAGAAGGAAATAATTTCTTTTTCTTATTAAAAAGGTGTGGATGGGGTGGGGTCAGGGCTTTATGTAGTATTTGGAATTGTGAAACTCCCCTGAGAAGTAGGGCGTCCTGCTGTCACCAGAGAGACCCTGCCTGGGCTGGGCAGGGAATGTGGTTCATAATATTTGTATTTAGGTACTAGAAGCATGTTTGGATGGGGTGATTTTTTTAACTAAAGATCCTATGGGTGCTCTTGTTTTTATTTATTTTTTGTTTTATGATCCTCATGGCTTCTAGCATACTGCCTTGAACACAGTAGACCTGAATAATTATTAAATTGAGTCAAAGCTATGAAAGCAAATACCCAATTGTTTCTATAATATAACTTCTCAATCTCCTGGCCTATTTAATGCTTCTCACCCCCTTTTTATTTCCCAACCAAGATCTCAAGAAGCTGGGTCACCATTTCAGGACCCTTGGGCTTTTCCTAGACAATAAGGGGGAATTTTCAGGTCTTTACATTTCCTGTGAATTCCTCTACTTCCAATTTTATAACAGACTAAATTTGATACTGTGGTGAGTGAATAAAAATTACAAAGAGTTCTTAGACTTCTGGAAGTATCTGTATCTTTAGCTAAGCAGCCCCAGAATGTACATTAATATTACACCATCTGAGGTATATTTTTGTAGGTTTAATAAACGAGAGAGAAATTGGCATACAGTGCCTTGCTCTAGGTCACAGCTCTGGTCCCTGAAGTCAGTTGGATTTTTGGCTTTGTTTTATATCCAGTGTGGTGTCTAAACGAGATCTTATGCCTTGAGTAGTCTCCTCTTTTCTTTTACTGTTCAAGAACCAGTGAATGTAGAAAAGGGACAGTTTCTTTTAGGTGTTTCTTTCTGCTCCTTTGCAGAGAAGGGATGTGCTGATAAATAATAAGCAGGTGGTGGAGTGAAAGGCTTATTGACCCAATCTGAGGAGCTTCTTTCCAGTATTTCCCCACAGAAGTGCTCTTGACATTTTGGGTGTGCCAATTCTTTATGCAGGACTGTCCTACATGTTGTAGGATATTTAATATTCTTGGTCCCCAGCCACTAAATGCCATTTAAGCCCTCAAATCATTGTGACAGCCAAAAAATGCACCTACGTATTTCTAAATTCCCCTTACACAGCTAATGTTACCTCTGGTTGAGACCCACTATCAGAAATCTTTCTGATCCTTCTATAATTTCCTATTCTGTACTTTTCTTCATATTTTTACTGTCATGCTCCTAATGTTTCATTGTTGGCTCCTTTTCATCTTTACTAGGCAACAAGAATCTTAGGGGTCAAAAATCGACATTTTCCTCTTTCAGTTTTGGAGGGATGTGGTAATGAGGTCATGAAGAAAACTAATTGTTTAGTCTGGCAGTCATCTGGGATGAGTGGTTAAACCCTGCCTTCCAGTCCAGTGAGAACTTGACGTAGTTCTTATTCTCAATCTAAGAGTAGGTCTGATAGTTTAAAAACCAAACAAACAGCAACAGAAAAAAACCAGGGCTTACAATCTCAAAGTACACAAAACCTTTGTTTTTAAATCCCTTTAGCCATTAAGAATTAACTTCCAGGGCTTCCCTGGTGGCGCAGTGGTTGAGAGTCGGCCTGCCAATGCAGGGGATGCGGGTTCGTGCCCCGGTCCGGGAAGATCCCACATGCAGCGGAATCGCTGGGCCCGTGAGCCATGGCCGCTGAGCCTGCGCATCCGGAGCCTGTGCTCCGCAACGGGAGAGGCCACAACAGTGAGAGGCCCGCGTATCGCAAAAAAAAAAAAAAGAAGAAAAGAATTAACTTCCAAAATACTGAGCAATTCTTTCATTGAAAAATCAGCTGCTTAATGCTGAGTTAAAATTATTATAGATTTTTAAACCTTTAAAACCATTTTGTAATGTTTATGAACACATAAATGTGTAGTAAAACATGTTAAGCACATGCATGGGAGTGACCTACATTGCACTCTTGAGGTTCAGTACCTCCACAGAGAGAGGGGAGTAGGGAAGGGCATGTAAGCAGCCTTCATTATATCTGCAGTTTAATTTCTTTTAAAAAATCAGAAGCAAAAATGGCATTAGTAAGAATGATAAAGCTGGGTAGTTAGTACCCAGGTGTTTGTTTATTCTCTTTGTTTATTTGAAAATTTCACGATCTTAATTATCTTAAAACTATGGGTTTAAGGCTTTATCTATTACAGATTAGCTACAAACTAAAACCAAGTAAAATTTTATAATGCCAAAGTTCTAATTAAGAAAGTTTTTTCATTTAGCCTCTTTACTGCCTATAGTCATTCTTCTGTGTCTTTCTATCTGTTTTTTCTTTTATGCAACCTGTTTCCACTTCCTTTGTGCAGGTTTTTCCCCCTCTGCTATTATCGTCAACTCATATACATAGAAAACGCCTGAAAACAAAACTGAAAAGTTCTTTTTAGCAATGTTTTTAGTTTGGCATAAGTCAGAAGTACAGTCATAAGCATTGTATCCATTTCCTTTGGCATGTTTAATCATTCTATGAATTTTTCTGTATCTAGCCCAGCATACAACAAATATTTGTCATCTGTAAAGTTACAGAATGGCTAGGAAAACCAATTATCTCTGCTTATTTGTTAACTTTAAATCTCTTTGAGTTACTTTAAAAATAAGATTCCTCTTATCTTGCAAGATTTTGTATTTTCTCCTTATCAGAGGACTGTTGAGTACTGCTTTCAGTTTCTACCTGGGATTTGGTTTCAATTACCTTATAATTTAAAATACTTATAATGGAGACTCAGATTGTATAATGTTTTTATACAGTGAACTTTATACAGTGAACATAAGTTCAGTGTACAGGCATACCTCAGATATATTTGGGGTTCAGTTCTAGACCACCACAATAAAGCAAATCACAACAAATTTTTTTGGTTTCCCAGTGCATATAAAAGTTATGTTTACACTATGCTGTATTCTACTAAGGGTGCAATAATAGAATTATGTCTAAAAAAATAATGTATATACCTTAATTTTAAAATACTTTATTGCTAAAAAATGCTAACCATCATCTGACAATGCAGAGTTGCCACAGACCTTCAATTTGTTAAAAAAAACACGCAATATCTGTGAAGCATAATAAAATGAGGTCTGCCTGAATTCCTCCGCATCCCACTTAACCTAAGAAACCACTGTCACAGCCGAGGTTACGCAAGAGTTATTAATCTCTACCCTAAATTTCAGGGGGAAAATATGTTACACACATAATAAATAGATGACCTTTCTTTTTTTATGAAAAGATTATCTATTTTGATTGACCTACCTGCTAATTTTTGCTATTGATCTTTCCTTCCTTAGGCAATAAGCAACAAGGACCAGCATAGCATATCATACACCTTGTCTCGGGCCCAGACAGTGGTGGTTGAATATACTCATGACAGCAACACTGATATGTTTCAGGTATTGTAACATCTACATTTTTTTTTCAAAGTTAAAAACCTGTTGTAAGTGACTTGTGCTGTGGTCTGATTAAGGATTGTCATATTTTAATGCATTTCATTAAAACATATATTGATTTCTAAACCCCATATGTAGAAGTCCATGTAGCGTGGTTAAAAGATGGGCTCTGAAATCAGAATTCCTGGTAAACATCACTTAGTTACTCTCTGCCACAGTTTCCTCCTATAAAGTGCAGATAATAGAACTTCCCTCAGATGACTATTAGGAGGCTTAAATGTGTTAATACCTATAAAGTCCTCAGAACTGTGCCGGGTACCTGGTAAACACTTAACGGGTAATATTAGTAGCTATAATAATTATTAGCTATTATTATCTAAAAAAAGGAGCCAAGAGATATTTTGTACACATTTATGATTTCTTTTTTGCTATTACTTGTCACCTTCCTCTCTAGGCAACTGAAACTACAGGCAGTTTCTAACTGTTCACATCATATATGTGGAGTCAAACTTGCTTCTCAGCACATATTTGGTCAAAGCTATTGGCAGTAACAGTTTTTATTTCTCTCATTCTTTGTACCAATCCAGTGCTGATGGTTTTATAAATTGATAGATGATAGAAAAGCTAAACCCAAAGACATAAGCAAAATTCATGATATCTTCTCCCTTAATATTGGATTTTGTAAGGCCTTGGGCTTTTTTGAAACAAATGGGATATAAAGTACCTAAAAATGTTGTTCTTATAATTGTAGTCCCAATGACTTTTCAGTTTTTCTTTATTTTAAAGAATTAAATGAATATGAAGAGGCCTAGAGATGTCTTTGCTGTAGTCAGTAACAAAGTATTTCTTTAAAGTCACTATCCCCCACATCCTTTTAATGGAATGCTGAATTTTTTAGAACAGTAGAAATATTTTTAGTTCCAAAGGTCTGAGACCATTTTCTTTGGATATCATATTCTTAAAAATAAAGGGACATCCAATGTTACATTTTTTAACCAACAAATTTCCCCCTAACACTATCCAAACTAAATAAAGACTTTGTACTTGGTGGCAGGATAAAAACACTGAAGAATTTTATCTAAAAGTGTGCTGATCTAAGGAATTCTTAAAGCTCAACTATGCAAAGAATGATTTAAGAGTTGTCATCTTTGTAAAGGGTCAATATTTTTTCTTAGTAACGGTATTCGTTAATTTTTATGATACTACTTTATAACAAATACATTAATGAACTGATTTCTAAATGTTTACTTTAAAACTCTGTGACCTTTGTCACTTTTGTCATCTCTTCCACTGATTTCCTTTTTTCTTTTCAACATTCATCTTCCAAAATGAAATTTATTTATACTTGCTAGACCTTTGAAGATGTTTAATTCACTGACACCTCACCCAGCAGAACTTTGTTCTGAGAACCTTGTCTCTCTGAAACATGGCCAAGAACGAGGAAGAAAACAAAAAGGACATCTAGGCATATAAGATAAATGCCACAAAGTCCATGCACTTTTCCCTGCTCCCTGAGAATCCCTTAGGCCATCACTAAGAACCTTTTGAAATACTATTCTTTGAAGTTTGGTTATTTGATTTCTCAACCCATGGCAGAATTAGAGTAACTAGTTAGAGGAGGGGTATGCTGCTAGAGACAAATATGCCCAACAGCAAGAAATGATAGCTGACCACCTGACAGAAAAGACACAAGAATCCTGTGAAGTATACATAAGACTTCAAAGCACGGCTTTGTAAGCCTTTAACATAGGGATCAGCGTTCCTCTACACCTTTATAGCACCTGAAGACATCAGGGCAGTTCAGCTTAATATAAAGGTATTCATAGTGATGTCCTGGAGTCATCATAAAAGAGTTACTTTTATGTTCGTTATATTCTGTTAAGGAAACTAGAGTAATACATGGTAGACATATTTCTGTCCAAAGGGGTTAAAATTAAAATCTGCAGCCACCCAGAAATCTCAGCCATCCTAAACTTTTCATTCCCTGACATTTCATATATTCTGGGTTGTAAGTTCCTACTTAATTTTATGCTCTACGTGATTACTACATCAGAGGGAATGTGACAGATTGGTTTTCAGGGGTATAGATGCCCCAGAGTTAAGTGTGATAAGTTTGAGCATTAGAAAGTTCAGAGGCTTAATGATTTCACCTTACTGTTTGTGCCTTTCTTGAGTGGATTTTCCATTGTGTTCCTTTGAATAGGTTTATAGATATTTGTTTTTCCCTTAGATTGGTCGGTCGACTGAAAGTCCCATTGACTTTGTAGTAACTGACACAGTTCCTGGAAGTCAAAGTAATTCTGATACACAGTCAGTGCAAAGCACCATATCAAGATTTGCCTGTAGAATTATATGTGAACGGAATCCCCCCTTTACAGCACGGATTTATGCTGCAGGATTTGACTCATCAAAAAACATCTTTCTTGGGGTAAAAAGCTTTTTTCCTAAATGTTGCATTTTATAACCACTTCTATTTCCCAGTTATAAATAAACAGAAGATCACTATTTTTCCTACTAGGAGAAGGCTGCCAAATGGAAGACATCAGATGGACAGATGGATGGCTTGACCACCAATGGCGTTCTTGTTATGCATCCACGCAACGGGTTCACAGAAGACTCCAAGCCTGGAATATGGAGAGAAATATCAGTGTGTGGAAATGTATTCAGCCTGCGTGAAACCAGATCAGCTCAGCAGAGAGGGAAAATGGTAAGTACTGAGATGTAGCTTCTTATTTAACAACAGTAAACTCATAGGGTGAGTTGGACTGAGTGCATTACATATTCCCAAAAACTATTTAATCTTTTGCTGACACAGAGTACCAAGTATGGCTATCAAGTGCTGACAACCAAATACTATACCAGGAGGATAATATCTTAATGTTTCAATTAGAACACTCTAAAAATTTATTCTTCTTTTATATTGTTAATATATTCAAAAACCTAAGCTTTCCCAATTTAAACAGCACTCTGTGTATTTTCTACTTGTATCTATATATCTTTGACCAACATATTTACCAAATTGGAAATATTAAGCTTACTGATTAGCCAGATGTTTTAATCATAAATTGTCTTTACTATAAAGCTGAAAAGAGATAAGTTACTGCTCAATATTTTATCCTTGATTTTCAAACCCATATTTTTCATGACTACCATTCGAGTTTCTTAAATAAACAACCAGAGGAAATCTTGATTCTTGAGTAAGGAGCACGTAAGACCAAAACTCTTAGGTAAAAATCCAAAACTCAGTGGTGAATGTGTTTTTTTGATCCTTGTTTCCTCTAGGTGGAAATTGAAACCAATCAGTTACAAGATGGCTCATTAATTGACCTCTGTGGTGCAACATTGCTGTGGCGTACTGCAGAAGGCCTTTCCCACACTCCTACCGTGAAGCATTTAGAAGCTTTAAGACAGGAAATCAATGCAGCACGACCTCAGTGCCCTGTAGGGTTCAACACACTAGCATTTCCTAGTATGAAGAGGAAAGATGTTGTTGATGAAAAGCAACCATGGGTGTATCTGAACTGCGGCCATGTGCATGGCTATCATAACTGGGGAAACAAAGAAGAACGTGATGGAAAAGATCGTGAATGTCCTATGTGTAGGTCTGTTGGTCCCTATGTCCCTCTGTGGCTTGGATGTGAAGCTGGATTTTATGTGGACGCCGGCCCTCCAACCCATGCGTTTAGCCCGTGTGGGCATGTGTGTTCAGAAAAGACAACTGCCTACTGGTCCCAGATCCCGCTTCCTCATGGTACTCATACTTTTCATGCAGCCTGTCCCTTTTGTGCACATCAGTTGGCTGGTGAACAAGGCTACATCAGACTTATTTTCCAAGGACCTCTAGACTAACAGACCATTGTCCTCCAGGACTACATTATACATTTATAAGCTAAGTGATTTGGGTTTTCCAACCTGTTGTCCACATCACAGTTTTTCTGCTCTGGTTATTTGCATTAAGATGAAGAATTTTTTTAAACATTTATAATAAATAATAGCAATTTCTGAGCAAAAATCTGGGGAACTCAAGCAAAGGAATTTCCAAAAGTACCAGATTTCTGAATTCTGAGTTTTGAAAATATATTTTGAGGAGAAAAAGACATAGTCTAATTTGATGCCTTCATTTTAGTGTTTTGAATCACCCATCCTCAGTGTTGAAAAATTGTTTTGTATAACTGAGGGTACTGTTGGTTCAAACTATGTTAGTTTACAGTTTGTTGCAAACATTGTAAAATACAGCAACATGTATATTAACTTTTTTTCTATTTATCTTTATTATAGAAAATATCTTAGAATGTTCTTGGTAGAGTAGCATGGTAACGATGGGCTCACACTCTTGGTGTGAATGGTAGTTTAGCAAAGCATAGCTCCAGGATTTGCAAAGTTAGGAAGAAGGACAAGAGAGCCTCTCTCCCCACCCCCATCTAAATATGAAATTTGGTAAATTAGAATATTTTGTAAAACAAACTTCATATTAATTACCATTATGCAAGAGGTGTTTGTTTTTAACCACATTGAAGATTATCAGGAAAGATTTTTTTTCCTTAATGTTTCTCCCAAGTGTAGTACTATAACAAAAACTTAATGCTAAGAAACATTTCACGTGCTCCTTTGAATATGCAATTTAATCTAGATTATCTATTTTTCTCCCATGATAACTAATCTGTTTTTAGTATCAGTAACATTTGGCAAGTGTATTTTTTAGATATAAACTGTGGTTCATCTGTTCACTGTTTCTAGAAAAAAAATCATTCCCATGAGAAAAAGCATAAATAACAAGAAAGGAGAGTGACTTGATTTGCTTTTAGAAAAAGAAATGCTTAATTAACTATCCTGTATTTGGACTTATTCAGGTAAGAAATTTAGAGAGATATAAAGGGTTGAATGACAACAGTGCTCTTTTTTTTTAATCTAACAGACCAGCCTTAACTGTGGGCTTGAATCCTAAAAGGACAGTTGCCACAGTGTGACTCAAGGAAATGCTTGGTTGGCAAATGAGCACCAGTGACAGCCAAATGGAGGGACATACTTGCATGGTCAGTTTATTCTCTAATTCCAGTAAGTTCTTTGCTTTCAGAAGCAAGAAAATGTTTCTTCTCCCCTCCCCTACCCCCCCACTTTTTTTTAACACACCACAAGGGAAGTATGGACAGTTGCACTACATCAAACTCTTTGTGACACTTGTAGAAATCAGTATACTTTTAGATTAGACAGAATCATTTTTTTAATCTTTTGTTTTCCTTTAGTTCGAAAAGTTGTATTATACTTAATTGACTCTAGCAAAATTTTGTATGTGGTAGCACAGCTTTAATTTATCCTATTACAGTGCTGTTCTGAATTTTCTTTTGGTTTTTAAAAAACAAAACCTGTTGCTTAGAAGCCATGAACTATTTTACTTTACTTCAACTTGTCGAAATTTCTTTGTTTTAAAAAATCATTTGGGTTCACTCAGGAAATGCATGTCAGGAAACTTTGTATTATAAGTTGACTAGTTGTGATGTATCAGTAACTGCTGTTACTCCTTTTTCAAAGAAATATAATTGATTTTGAAGTTTTCTAGATTGTCACATGCTTTGTGACTAATGCAAGGAAATCAAGTCCTGTGTTGTATTTGTTCTAGTCATTTCTATTCAGGCTATATATTGTAGCTGATTTTTATTTGCAATTAATTTATTCAAACTGAGTAAATACTTTTCAAAATAGATATTTGAATTTGCCTTTGTGAGTTCATTTTTGCATAACTGAGAATGGGAAACCAGAAGTGAAAACTTGTGGACAAATCTAGTCCACACTCCAAAAATATTCACTTGAAATAGATGAGGAGTTTGCATTTAACGTAACACTTTAAATCTCTGGTTCTCTTGGGAAAGCATCTCTTACTTATCAATAGAGGAACTTCTTTAGTGGTTGAATAATTGAGGCCTTTCTCTAAGTCAAGCCCTGCTGGAGAGATGGCTTGTAGCAAGTTGTGTACTAGACCGTTTAATAGTGCCTCAGTGATCATAAAAGGTTCATGTTCTTCCCAAGGTGCCTGAATTTCCTTCTAGCAAGTAAGAAAAATCTGGTTCACTTTCTATCAAATTTAAGTTTTGAAAACTCAGGTAATTTAAATCTTTAGTCATACTTTTTCTGTTCAAGCATTTTAATTATTAGTTCTGTCATTTTGCCAATGCCTAACAGAATACTTTTACTTATTCAGTTGTATTAAGGGAATGTCAGTATTCTGGCCAAAGAGAAAAAGTTGTATTTAGGTCTCCTAAATGCACTCTAAAGAAAGACAATCTTTATGGCTCAATTCTTTTATCAAAGTGATCTTAATATCTAAATGTTCCTTACTTTGTACAGTGAATTAAATTTCCCTTCATCTAAAATGTTAGGGTCATGAAGCAAGACAGGGTAGATATCTAGAAAGAGGAGTCTTTCATCACGTTATCTTCTCGAAGCTGTGATTGCTTACTTTCATGATATAAAAATCTTCTAGTACGTGTGAAACAGGATAGGAATAAATAATCGTGTAAATATATAATTACATCTAACATGAGTACTCCCACTCCACTCTTCCTTCAGAAGAGTGCCCCAAGAACCATGTGTGATGTGTGACCTTCTGACACATAGACTGAGTGAGGGCACCAGTTAAAGTCCATCCATTATTTCTTTAACTTTATAAAAAAATATATAATTCCAACATGTTGGCCCCTCATCCCAAGCGATCATCTTATGCTACCCCACTTTAGAGACCACTGGCTGAAAGATCTGTGATCCATTCTTTGGTTTTTGTGTTCTAAGCATTAACCATGTAGCAAATCAGATCACCAAAATACTACATAACTGAACTGTATTACTCTATCTCCCACTCCCACTTTCAGAATTACTCCTATATAAGTATACTCTAAGGCCATGCCCTCAGAATTTTACCCACACATTCTTACAACGGATATTTGAATATCCAGTGTGCAACAAGCCCTGTTCTAACACTGGGTGATGTAGCAGGAAAAAAACCCAAAACAAAACAAAACCCTGCCTTCATGGGGTTTACATTCTAGTGGGGAATATGGAAATGAACATGAAAAAGAAAAGACATAGTATGATAGATAGTGAGCAGTTCTGAGGGACAGATAAAGCAGAAAAGGGAGATAACAGAATGTCACGTGTGATGTGTGTGGGTGTGCGAGGTGTTTGCAGTATTAAATAGAGCAACAGAAAGCCCCGCTGGAAAGGTGGTATCTGAGTAAAGATCTGAAGGGAGTGACTACTTAGGAGAAGAGCATTTAGGCAGAGGGAACACCAGTTGCAAGGGTCCTGACGCTTGGAACATTTCTGTAACAGCCAAGAGGCCAGTGTGGCCATGTGGTGTGAAGCGAGAGGAGGAGCAGGTTAGGTCAGAGAGGTGAAGAGACAGAAGTGGGGCATGGGGGTGGAACTAGATCTCGGAGAGCCTCCTGAGATTTTTGGCTTTTATTCTGAATGAGTGGGGGGCCATAGGAGGATTTTGAACAGGGGAATGACGTGCTCAGACTTCGATTTTAATAGGATCCAAATAGACTGAAGTGGAGCAGGGAGACCAGTTAGGAGACTGTTGCAGTAATCCTGGAGGAAAATGATGGCGACTTAGGTCAAAGCGTGGGGGCAGTGGAGCTGGTTTGAAAAGTAACCAGAATCTGGGTATGCTTTGAAGGCAGAGTTGATATTTGCGGCAGATCAGATATGGGGCATGAAAGAACGAAGAGGACTCAAGGACGACTTGGTTATTAGCCTGAATAACTAACTAAAAGGATCGAATTGTCATTTAGTGAAGTAGAGAACCGCTTGTGGAGGAGGGTGTACTGACTGTGGAACTTAGCCTTGGACATTAGATTGAGACTCCTCTTAAACGAGGTATTTACCGAAAACTGTCTCTGCTTTTTTCTTTTCTTTGACTACTGTCAGAGTTCTTCATTATTATCATCAGTGTTCCCCATGTATCCTATGCTAGCTTAGAAACAAAAAAGTATTCCTCCTGATTAAGGGCCAGCTTCCTTTCATTGAAATAGAGAGTCAGGATACTTCTCATGTTTCTCCCTTTGCTTTGGCTGCCCTCTGAGGAAATGAAGTTCTGTTTTCAACTACAGTAACTTCCTTTAGCCAACTTGTTCTGATACAGTTTTTCTCTCATCTCGCTCATATACACCTTTTTCCTTGCTTTCTTTTAAAAAAAATTCTCAGTTTTATTGAAGCTTAATATTTTGTTGCTTCAAATCCTTTCTGGCAGTGGCAGAGCACAGTTGTGTTTGTTTTAATTTTAATATTTAAATGTTTACAGAAAACAAAGAGCTCTTGAACCTATTTTATAAGTCCAGATTTTAATATCCAGCTTCCCTTAAGGAAATATGCCTGTCTTTGATAATATTGTCAGCAGAAAATGCAGTAAAGAAGATCAAAAGAGTTCTTCTAGTAATCATTGTAAAATATCATGTCCAAACATTCTGTTACATGATATGATGGGAATGCTGGTTTGTTTAGACTGACATTAGATTGTAAACCCAGCTATGTATGCTAAACTACAGCATAAAAATTCCTCACAGCTAACATTTGAGCGTTTGCTATGTGCCAAGCACTGTTATAAATGCATCATTCTAAGTATATTACTGATTTTATTTAAAACTCAAAACAACCCTTTGAGAGAGGAACTATTATCTCCATTTTTTAAAAAATTTTTATTGGACTATAGTTGATTTACAATGCTGTGTTAGTTTCTGCTGTACAGCAAAGTGAATCAGTTAAATATATATATGTATATATATATGTGTGTGTGTATATATATGTGTGTGTGTGTGTGTGTGTGTGTGTGTGTGTGTGTGTGTGTGTGTATATATATATATATATGTATCTCCACTCTTTTTAGCTTCTTTCCTCATGTAGGTCATTACAAAGTATTGAGTAGAGTTCACTCTACCTATTAAGTACCTATTAAGTAGGTACTTATTAGTTATCTGTTTTGTATGTAGTAGTGTGTATATGTCAATCCCAATATCCCAGTTTGTCCCTCCCCCACCTTACTCCCTGGTAACCATAAGTTTGTTTTCTATATCTGTATGTCTCCATTTATAATAGAAACCAGACACAGCAGTGTCTAGTAACTTGCCCAAGGTCCACATGGCTCGTCACTAGAGGAGTCAAAATTTGAACCTCGGAAGTCTTGCTCCATACCTGTGTATACAGGCACTACATTTTACTGTCCACCCCACCCCTTAATGGAATTTGAAGTCTTTTTTTTAATCAATTTTAAACAACTTTTCAAAAATGATTTAAGGTGGCTTATAAAAATTATAATTAAGAATGTTAAACATCAATAGTAAAAATTTGGGGAAGAACAAAAGTAAAAGAATTTGGTATTATAACAAAGTAAGATAGAATCAGCATTGGCATGCGTACACAAGTAGATTTAATGAAGGCCTGTAAACTTGCTAAAGGTGAGTCACAAATCGATTTAGTGCCAAGGTGTTTAGTAGGTTATTCAGTAGGGGAACATGATCAGTTACAAGATCCAGGCAGCTGCCTGGAAGGTAGCAACACATCCACTGCTACAGAAACTTGTAATCATTTCTGGTCCTGCAAGCAGAGAAATTCACATTCAGGAAGCAGTGCCATTCCTTCATATAAGTAGATTCATGCAGTATTTGTCTTCCTGTGACTCGCTTATTTCATTTAGCATAATGTCCTGAAGGTTCATCCATGTTGTTGCGTATTGCAGAATTTCCTTCTTTTTTAAGGCTGAATAGTATTCCCGACTATATGTGTATGTGTGTGTGTTTATTTATTTACTTTATCCATTTATCTGTCAGACATACAGTTTGTTCCACTTCCTGACTCTCGTGAATAGTGCTACAGTGAACAGGGAGTGCTAATATCTCTTCAAGATTCTGATTTCAATTCTTTTGGTTAAATACCCAGAAATGGGATTGCTGGATCATATGGTAATTTTGCTTTCCGTAGAGGCTGCACCATTTTACATTCCCACCAACAGTGGGCAAAGGTTCCAGTTTCTCCAACTCCTCGCCAATACTTTGTCATCTTTTGTTTTTTGATAATAGCAACTGGACAGGTGTGAAGTGATAGCTTTTTGTGGCTTTGATTTGCATTTCCCTGATGATTAGTGGCATTGAGCATTTTTTCCTATACTTGTTGGCCATCTGTATGTCATCTTTAGAGAAATGGCTATTCAAGTGCTTAGTCCATTTTTTAATCAGGTTATTAGTTTATTTTACTATTGAGTTATAAGATTTTCTTATATACATGGTTTGCAAATATTTTCTCCTATTCCATAGGTTGCTTTTTCATTCTGTTGTTTCCTTTGCTGTGTAGAAGCTTCTTAGTGTGTCCCACTTGTGTATTTTTGTTTTTGTTGCCTGTGCTTTTGGTGTCATATCTGCTGCTTCCCCATTTTAATGATGGAACACATTGAAAGAATTCTTTCCCAGGTTGATAAAGGGCTGTCATGGTGCCTGGCACATGTAGATGCTCAAAAACTATTTCTTATATAATTATAGAAAACTGTTAGAACTCTGAACTGTTAAGCTATCCAAACAGTCTGAGTAGAAGCATTAACAAAAACAGTCAAAAGAATGAAGGTTACAGAAGCTGTTTATTTAATCAGAAAATGTGTTTTCATTGGTCGAAAAGACAAAAATGGAAAAGGTGGAGGTATGGCAAAAAGTAACAATTACTAGAAGGTTGACAGGGCAACAAGGAGAAAACCCATGGGTGGTGTCAGAAGAGAACAAAAAGGATTATCCTGGAGAAGAGAGAAGAAATATCACTTGTAGCCCAAAAGTATGTCATCCAGAAATTCAAGTTTTTGAGCCTTTTATTGGTTAGGGAAGACACAGAAGACAGCCAAGATCGAAAGGGAAAGTTAAGATCTACCCACCTTAGAATTTCCTGAAGTTTTACTATATCATATTCCTGTATAACTATTAATAAAAATATAGAATATAAACTAGAAGGCATCTTGGCAATTAAGTTACAGGTGAGAAACCAAGGCCTTGTTGGGTAGTAGCTACCAATTGATAAATCCGGCACTAGAACCTCGGTCCCCTGTGTCCCCTAACACTCTAGATTATCATGAACTTGAGTCACCAAGATTCAGTTAAATTCCCATGTTTTGTTTGTTGAAGCAGAGACTAAGTACATGCACTTTAATCGTTTTTCTTTGTAAATTCAAAGTGTCAGCAGAGTTAAAACATCAACTCTCATTGTCATATACACAATGGCTCCCAAACGTAGGGGATGGTCTGTTTCAGAATTCTTTTCATTAAAAGGTTATCTAGTTTGGAAATGAAATATAAGAGTAGGGAAA
>NW_006791012.1:4685161-4685795 GCF_000442215.2 Lipotes vexillifer
GAATGCAACACATTCAGATACCCTTCACTTTCAGTAGGCTTCTTTTTCAGTTGACCTTTGGAAAAATAAATTATTTGAAGTGGTGATTGTAATGTCTCATTAAAATGTTAAAATTACTGTATTGTCAAGCAACTCAGAATTTTTCTTGGTCCACAGTGTAATTGTATAATAATAGCAACCTAAACCCTAAGTGCTCATAAAGTTGTCTAAATCGTGAATCATGAGGGGCAGATCTTTAGGTGGAGAGAGAGGAGTTAAATTGGGCTAGGTGTACAGCCACAAGAAAAGGAACTTCCACAAGAAAGGCTGTCAGAGACCTGTAGGTGGTAGGAGCTCCCAAAGAAGGGATGGGCTCTGCTGACAGCTGAGAGGGGTAATGGGAGGAATTCCCCACTGTGGGTCTTGGTAACATGTTAGGATCCCTAAGGCAGTTACTTCCAAAGTTGAGTTTGCACAGGGATTGGGGGCGGAAAGTTAGAGAACTTGTGGCCCCCAACAGAGAAAGCATAGTAATTATCCGAATGTCCAGGTGTGGAAATTATGGGCAGGAATCATTACATCTAGAGACAGGCAATTTCTTGGATTCCCCCTTCACCACCACTGCCTCTCTCTCAATCAGTTTCTCTCTCTCTTT
>NW_006791012.1:4685805-4712464 GCF_000442215.2 Lipotes vexillifer
CCTCTCTCTGTCCCCCCATCCCCACACCCCGAACACCTGCTCCCAATTTTGGAATAAGTATAGCTCCTCATGATGACTTTTTGAAAGAAACAGTGTTCACTTGAGTGTGTAAATTCTGACGTTTGTTAGTGTAATTTCTATATTAGTCACACTGAATGAATGCAAATGTTAGTTGTATTTTTGATTGATTTTATTCAGAGCACTCAACCGTGGCAAGAAGCCCTGAGTCAGGTGTACTATGCACAGTTGGTATTTAGTTGTAGAGGTAATGTAATATAACTATGATGTGATACTTTTGAGGTGATGAAATGAAAGTCAAAGATATTACTCTTGGGATGTGGCCTTTTGCAGAGAAGCCCTAAAAGAACGTTTACTGCTTTGGTACGTGTTACAGGATTTTTAAAGTTTGAAAGTTAACAATCAAGAGTTCGTTTGAAGATGCTTTTATGGTTTCATTATTGCTACTGACTTCAAATATGGCCATATTTATTTACCAAAGTGTTTTAATTCCTTTTTAAATACAAAAGAGCCATTGAAAATGTCTGGGTGGAATTTCACAAAAACAAGGAATTCTTCAGACAAGGCACGATTCCAAGCCTTAATCCAGTCTGGCCTCGGATACCAGTCCTCAGATGTTCCTTTATCAGAGTCGGTAACAATGGGCGGTTATTCATTTTAAATAAACTAGAGCCTAAGTGAGTGAGGGGAAGTGAGAAAATATCAAGCTATACAGTCGCTTTGGAGAGGATCTAATTATACTAAAGCCAGTATTTCCTGTAATTCTGTAACATACTTTTATGTTTAACTCCTTGGCTCTATCTGTGGTCATGAATCTTATTACCTGATATCTATCTGTGGTCATGAATCTTGTTACCTGATATCCTATGGGAAAAGAAAATCCAACCCTTTGACATCAGTTAATTAATACTCAGGCTCTACCTCATCTTAGTTCCTAAGGACTTTGGTGCTGGTCCTATGTGTAGAACTAGACTTGTAAGAGCAGATGGTCACAGACTAAGAAATTTATGGTCTCTTCAGTTGGGGAGCTCAGTAGCTTCTTTGATATACAACAAAGTCAAAGAATTTAAAATGAATTATAAAGCTCTCTTCAGTGACCTTTTTAATCATTCAGTGGCTAAAGGAAAGGATATTCCAAATTATTCATAGCCAAAACATCCCTGAAAGGGTATAGTTTGGGGGACAGTTCAGAGCAGTGACCCCAACATGTCAAATTCCCTAACAACAAATTCCAAGGAACTTGTCTCTATGAGCCTTTGTCGGAATTTAATTATATGTTGACCTGTGACACCAGTTTGAACATCTTTTTTTTTTTTTTTTTTTTTTTTTTTTTTTTTTTTTTGCGGTACGTGGGCCTCTCACTGCTGTGGCCTCTCCTGTTGCGGAGCACAGGCTCCGGACGCGCAGGCTCAGCGGCCATGGCCCACGGGCCCAGCCGCTCCGCAGCATGTGGGATCTTCCCGGACCGGGGCACGAACCCGTGTCCCCTGCATCGGCAGGCGGACTCTCAACCACTGCGCCACCAGGGAAGCCCTGAACATCTTTTTGATCTGCAAATATGCTTGGTTGTAATGGGAATTCGAATAGAAAGTCGATCTTAACCTTTTGATGCATTCCTTCATTATGAATTACATCTGCTTACCAGTGAAATATTCTACAAAATGGGAGAGACGTGAGTGAAAGAATTGATATAACATGTAGTAGTTTAAATTTTTAGCCTGAGAATATTACATTAATTTAACTTTTGTCTTGTTCATTGCTCATTATGGCTGACACTTTGAGCTACCAACTAACCTTCTGGGTTCCCAAATACCCCTGGTCTGATTTGTAAGTACACTTGTATCCATAAGACCCAGCATTCACTAGAGAAGATTTACACACAGCGGGAAGCTCACATCTCATTGAGTGAGAACATTTCCAGAAAATCTGTTTTGTGGCTTTTTTTTTTAAGTTTCTCTTTTATGTGGAAAGGTGATAGAAGTCTTGGAGAGCTTGGTATAAGGAAACAAAATGGAATCTTACGCAGTGACAACTTCATCTTCCTGATTGGCAAGAACATACTGACTTTAAGACCTTTCATTTGCTTCCATTTGCTTCCGTTTTCATGGTTCATTTCCAGCCAACACAGCATTTCTGAAATGCCAGCATTTGCTTTGTGTTTTCTGGCATTGTATCTAAGCAAACTAAACTTAGATGGGTGCCAACAAGGTAATGCCATGCTTTTGTGAAATTCCAGAAGATCAGTTCTTTAAATGAAATTGGAGATAATGGAGTTGGTTTGCTGTTTGATCCAAAATTTGATCTCCTTTCTGGACCAGTTGTTTTCTCATGGAGAAAAACTATTCTATGACCAGCAAACAGGTACCAAGGGCTAATATATACTGGAATTAATGGATAAGAAAGAGTAAGTAGTGCAATGCATCATGATCAATGTGATTAGAAAAGTAGCTCAGAGCAAAATTCTTTTTGGTGTCTTAAATGAGTGATGTGATTTGGACCTGTATGGCTGGGACAGAAACTATTTATCTGATTTCATTCTGCTTCTTAAAAGCTAGAGGGCCTTTGGCAATAGAGTACAGGCTGCCCTCTTGAAGGGAAGTCTGTGCAAGAGAATAAAATACTTGCAGGAGACAAAGTTTGATCCTTCATAAAACTTGAAGAGAGTGTGAAAAATAAGAGGATGTGTTGTATAGAGTCAGCCTTCAGTTAAATATTCATTGAATATTTGAGCAGAACTGGACCTTTCATCCTTCATGAAGGATGAAGAGTTATTTTTAATTTTCTAGCAACCTTGAGATCACAAGATGGGAGAGAGGAACTTCATTCTTGAGTGGAGAGGGAAGTAATGAGAAACTTTGCTGACAGTTGTGATATACCTTTCTTTCCTTATTCTTGTGGGAGTCATGGGGAAACCTCAAAGAAGAAAGCCTGTTGACAACTTAAACTGGAAAGCAAGAGCTGATTTTTTATTTTTATTTTTATTTTTTTGTGTGGTTCGCGGGCCTCTCACTGTTGTGGCCTCTCCCGTTGCGGAGCACAGGCTCCGGACGCGCAGGCTCAGCGGCCATGGCTCACGGGCCCAGCTGCTCCGCGGCATGTGGGATCTTCCCGGACCAGGGCACGAACCCGTGTCCCCTGCATCGGCAGGCGGACTCTCAACCTCTGCGCCACCAGGGAAGCCCCAAGGGCTGATTTTAATTTGGTCTTTTTCTCCATATGAACATCACAATTTACAGTGCTCTATTAAACTCAGTGGGTTTTTTTTTTTTCAACATTAAATAAGATGTCTGGGGAGGGATTCTTTCATTTCCCTCACCCTGAGAGCAGTTGTTTCATTGAATACCTTCTAATTACCTGACTAGTCAGACGTGTTTATCCACTGGGAAGGGAAGCATGTATTGAATACCTACTTTGGGTTCATTTAGTCAACAAAAATATATTGAGCATCTAGTAAGTGAGAGGCACTGAAACTATAAAGAATAAAACAGACATAGTCCCTACCCTCACAATGCTGAAAATCTAGTCAAAGGGAACGAGTAAGCAATTACAATATGTGTAAGTGCTATGACAGAAATAAAGATCGTTTAAGAGCACATAGGAGGGGCACTGAACCAGACTTGGGAGGTCAGAGAAGCCTGACTTGAAGGAAGAGGACAGGGGAAGGTGGCAGTGGGGACAGTGGGAAGAGGATTCCTAGCGAGGGATGAGCTTGTGCAGAGGCTCAGCACCAGTAGAGAGCAGTGCATATCTGAGGAACTGAAACTGAATGTGGCTAAGTGGAAAGTACAGAAACGGGGAGGAAAAGATACAGGCGGGAGGCACATCAGACAGGGCTTTTGTAAGAAAAGCCAAGGTGTCCTTGAGCTCTATCCTGATAGCCATAGGGAGACGGGGAATGACGAGATCAAATCTGCACTTTTGAAAGATCACTCTCTCTGACTGCTGTGGAGAACAGGTATGCAAGACTGGATGCAGAGAGACAAAAAGTTGCAGAATAGCCCAAGTGAGAGATGATGGGGAACTGCATACAGGAAGTAGCGGTGGGAATGGAGAGAGGCGGATGCATCTTAAACATTTAATGTATTTAAAAGTAGACTTGGCAGGACTTTATGACTGACCAGATGAAAGAGGAGCCATGACTCTGGCTTGGGCAACTATATAGATGGTAGTTCATTCCCTGTATGGTATAACAGAAGAGCGGGTTTATAGGGAAGGGGAGGAGGATGAATGTAGTTTGAAATCACTATAAACTATCCATGATGCTGTTCTGTTGGTAGTTGAATGTATGATTCTGAAACCCAAAATAAGATCCACCTTGGAGATATGGATTTGGAGAGTATCAGCCTGAGGTCCTATGAGTAAGCCCTCCCAGGAAGCTGTGACCCAACCAGATGGAACATTAACATGAAGGGGTAGGGTGGAAGAAGAGAAACCCATAGGAAAGACTGAGAGATGTCAGAGGAAAAAAGACAGAAAACCAGAAGAGATTGATGACGTGGAAGTCAAGAGAAGAGAACCCATTAAGGAGGGCTGGTCTACAGGGTCAAATTACTGAGGAGCAAAGTAAGTCAAGGGTTGAGCAATATTCATTGGATTTAGCTACAAGGAAGGTGTCTGTGACCTTGACAACTGCATTTTCAAGGAGTGAGAGAAGTAGAGGCCAAGCTTCAGAGGTTTGAGGATGAAGAAGTGGAGACCTGAAAAAGTCAAATAGTTTGGTTATGGAGGGGAGGAGATGAAGAGGGAGAAGCCAAGGAGAGAAGGGAGGGAAGGGAGTAAATAGGGAAAAGAGGAGAGGCAAGAAGGGGAGAGGAGAAGGGAGAAAACTGGACAGAGATGCAAGGTTGAAGGAAAGATTTTTGTGTGTTTGCTTTGCAGATTAGAGCTACTTAAGGATGTTTGAAGGCTGAAAGGAAGGAGCCTTTGGAGGAGGGGAGGAGGATAATGGATAGAGCATAGGATGGAGATTGGATCCGTAGCACATGGGAAGAATTAGCCTGAGACAAGCTAATTTCATTGTAACTGGAGAAAAGGGGAAAAAAAACAACAGTGTGGATATAAGCAATGTTGGAGGTGGGCAACTGAGGGGGGAAGTTCTTATCTAATGGTTTCTTGTATCTTCCCTCTGAAATAAGCAGAGAGGGAAATAGGAGAAGAAAGAATGAAAATTTGAGGAGCATGAAGGAGGTTTGAAGTGGCTACTGGAGAGAATTGGAGACACTGCTGGGCAGCACTGAAGACCCAGGTGAGGGTGGAGAATATACCAGATATTGGCAACGATCTGCTTAGTCATGTGATTTGACTGACCATCAGCATTTGAACCCCCAGTATTGATGTGGGGAGGCAGTTAGATTGGTCCAATATTGTTACATAGTTATGTTTGGTTGCAAGTGACAGAAAAAAAAACAAAAAAACATGAAAGAAGTTGATTGCCCTCTTACATAAAAATCCAGGTAGACTAATAAGGCTAGAATAGAGCACCAGTGTGTCAGGAATCAAAATTCCTTTGAGTGCCTTACTTTGCCATCAGGGTTTGGCTTCCATGTCATGTTCTAACATGGTTACTCCAGCTCCATCCATTTTGTTTGCATTTTGGAAGAAGGCAGGACCAGCAGAAGGGCATATGCCATTTCTACCTAAAACCATTGACCATAGCTTGGTCCTTTGACACATCTAGCTGCAAGGAGGCTGAAAATTTTAGTCTTTATTATGGATGGCCATGTGACCAGTGACATTTTAAATTTAAAAATTTGAGCCCAGACCTTGGGAGATACTAAGAATCACTGCCACAATAGGGTTTACCTGGGTAGGTATAACAGAATGGGGCTAGGAAGTAAATGATACTGTCAAGAGGGATTTAAGTAGACAGAAGGGAGCCAATAAAGGTGAGGAAGGAGCTGATCTGGTCATTTTTGTTCAGGTATCTCTTCACCCTAGTGTGGTTTATGTATTGTCACACTTCAGAGGAAAGTAAACCCCCAACTTCAGGGTGATGTGCCCTGATTGTCTCAGCCAGTATGTCTTGGCGGGGCACTATTGGCATTTGAGGCAGGCCAATTCTTCATTGTACAGGACTGTCCTGTACATTGCAAGGCATTTGAAGCTCCTAGCTCCCACCCACTAAATGCCAGTGATACCCCAGTCATAACAACATGTTTCAATAATCTTAAGGAGGTGTTACTGCTCACAGTTGAGAACCATTGGTCTAAATTAATCATGGTAATCCCCTCTCCCTTGATTGGCTCAAGGGTGGACAATTTAGACCCTAGTGAGGTAGCACATGGCTATCTCCTAGTCACCATGATTGGTTCATGCTATTCCAATTAATGGAAGGTTAAGATTTTTGTTTGATGCTTGTAGACTCACTCCCTCTCAGTCCCTCTGGACATAATGAGGAAGTATGTGGGCTCAATTGCTGCTGACATCCAGCCTATAAATACTAGGGGAGTCAGTCCCAGAATAAAGCAATGCTGAGGGTTGGTTGAGTGGAGAGACGGAAAGAAACAGAGACCATAGTAATTCTGAACTGCAGCCAACCCAAGGCCCTTGCCACTGCTGAATTTTCAGCCCCTTGAGTCAATAAATGCCCTTAATGTTCAAACCAGTTAGATTTGAGCTGCCTGTTACTTGCAAATGAAAACACATTTAATAAAAGAAGGAAGTAGAGGAAGATTGGGTCACGGGAGTAAAAGTATAGGGAAGGATGTAAATGAGAGTAAAAGATGTGATAGATGAATGGAGGGGCTTAGGCCTTGGGTAGAAACCAAGGAAAACAGGGAGAAGAGGCACGCTGAGTTTGGCTGGATGTAAGATTTTATCAAAATTAATCTCTCTTCTCTTGGACTGGGGATTGAGGGTAATCAGAACAGTTCTAGCATTGTGCTAGGTTGATCCAATGAGGCTTCTATTAACTCTAATGTGTAGAAGAAGAAACTCAAGACTCACCCAAGGACCTAAAGCTACTAGCTGGCAGAGGCAAGTCCTAGTGAGTTTGACTCCAGTATTCAAGTCCTTTCCGCTAATTCCCCACTGCTACTTGATGCCAAAGAGGTGGAAACAACCAGATCTACCCCTCATTAATCCTTTCCACACCTCAATCCAGGACGGCAGGTAAGACTGACTGGGTCAGTAGGACTGTTTTCCCCTGGATAATGGATGGTCTACCCACAGGATGTACTGTGTTTGGGGTACAAAGCACAGATGGGTCATGGGCAAGCTGGAGTGGCAAGAGAGCTTACAAAACCAACACCAGCACAAATGAAAGGAATAAACCCAGGGTGCGCCAAGAAGGAGAAATGGCTCAGAGGTTCCTGGTGAGATGAAAAGTATTGAATGTTAATTGTCGAGCATCGAATATTAGATTCTGTGCATCTGCATTTTTTTCATTTCAGAAACTTTTTTTTTCCCATTTTACTTTATTTTTTGAATAGTTAATGCTTACACATGGTACAAATACAAAAGTTACAAAAGGTATACAGTGAAAAATAAGTCTTTCTCCTCTGTCCTCGAGCTACTGTCCCTGGAGGCAACCAGTGTTGACAGAATCAAGCCCTCCCCTCTCCCTCGCCCCTGCCCCCCTCCATCATAGGCTGAGGTACATAAGCTGAATTCTCTTCATTCAGTAGAGGTACAGACCTTCCTAACGTAGGGGCTTTGAAATGGACACACTAAATAAATCAGATTTATAAGAATATATATGGTAACTTTATTGTCTATAACGACTACTTGCTAAAAAGCCCCCATTGCTGATGTAGGTGGAAAACACTTGGTCTTGCAAATAAAAGATATCTCCTTTAGGTTTAAACCAGTCTCCCTTGGGAAATCACTCAGTCTTTTGGGGTTTCTCCCTCATCGCAGGGTTCTTCTCTCCCTGTTCCCTCTCTAAAAATATTGCCCAGGTGAAAGGCACACTACAGGGGAGGTGCAGGGGAAGTCTGCCAACCGCCAGGCCTTCCTGACCATGAGGCCATGGTGAGGAAATTGTTTTCTCTGGCCTTTGGGCTACACTGATTCCAGCTACTGGCAGCCAGGGTCCCCACCATGGCCCTCAGTGGTAAAGGCCGCACACCTTGTACCTTCTTGGCCCAAGGCCAGGCCTCCTCCAGCCCGTTCATCCTGTCAGCCTTCGTCATTCTCCCACGGGCTCTGCTGCAGACCATGCACAGGCCCGGGAACTGGGAGCACTTCTCAAGGCCCCTCGTTGCCCAACCCTAGCATTTCCGCTTCTCTGTAGTTGGCCTAGTTCCAAAGGGAAAAGCAGGGTACACATCCCTCCTGCCGTAGGGTCCCTCCACCCCTCATCTGGGGCAGCCCTGTGCGCACACCCTCTGACTCTCACAACTTCCTGCCTGCTGCTTAAACGTTTATCTTCCTTTCCAGTCATGGGAAAATGGCTCTGACATCACATCCTGTGTTCTTCCTGGCACTGTCTGACCTGCTCAGGGGCAGCCCTCCAAGCTCTGCCTCATCCGTGTATGCAAATGCATTTTTTTTTCTTTCAACAAAGTCTGGCTTTTACGAATCAAAGGCAGTTAATTTCAAACTATTGTCTTGCTATGAATTTTTTTTCAATCCTATTTTGAAACTCAAAGTAAATGATGACTTACCCATTCTTGGCTGGGTTTTTTCCTCCCCGTGACTCAAAGCATGTCATTGACTCATTGGGTGGAGGATCCATGGGGACTGGGTTTACCGGGAAGGCAAACACACCGGTTGAATATCTCACAATGCTATCTCCATGACATCAGCATAAGGCTTCCAGTGCTGCGGGGAAGCCAGTGTCAGTGTGGTAAATGTTACTAAGTTTTCAGCTGTGACTTGGGTAAACCCACTTGATGCAAAAACTTCATGGTCCTCAAAGTGAACATAAACCTGATTCTACCGTTATCCACCCAATTAGGCAGTGGAAGCCTGAGTCATTCTGGATTCCTCTCTTTTCTTCACACTCCACATATCACCCATCTGCTATTCAGAACCACCAAAGGGAATGGGAGACTTTTTCTAATTGTCACAAAAGCACAGTGTGGGCCAGCTGTGGCCTTGCTGCTGACCCCCTCAGCCTGGCTGCCAGCATCTGTGATTGGACTTCTGCCATTGTCTCCTCCGTGGTCTCTCGCTTCTATGCCCGACCTCCTACAATCTATTCTCCACAAAGCAGCCAGACTTCTCTTTTTAAAATATAAATTAGATCCTATCACTTCCCAGCTTCCCTGCTTTAAATCCTCCAATAGCTTCCTATCACTCTGACCTGACTCCGCCTCCCTCTTCAGCCTCATCTTCCAAGCCTTCCCTCTTACTCTACTAGAGCCACACTGCCCACCTTTCTGCTCTCAGATACACCAGGCTCATTTCGACCCTAGGTCCCTTGCACTTACTGTTTCTTTGCTAGCAGAGCTCTTCCCTAGATTGTCGCACTACTGCCTCCTTCTCAGCCTTCAGATCTCAACTCAGATGTCACCACGCGGCCACATCCCACCCCAGGTACCATCGACCATATTACCCTATTTTGTCTTCTTCATAGCCCTTAGTTCCTGAAATTGTATTATTTGTTTGTTTAAATGTTACCTCTCTCCCCCTCACTTGGAGGGCAACCACCTTGGACAGAGACTTGGTTTGCCTTCTTCAGCACTGTATTTTTACATTAAACAGTGCCTGGCACATAATAAGCAGTAAATATGTGTGGACCAAAGCCAACTAAGTTCATGCAGAGGGGAAAAGGAGAAAGACAATATTTTTAAACTTGACAAGCACTCATGGATACCTTTTTATTAGTTTACAATTGAGAAGAAATCATTTCTACTAGTTTCTTTGTAAGGGAATCATAAGATTAATATGGCTTTCTAGTGAGAAACTTGGCTGCAAGACAGAACTAGCATCTATATTTATGCCACAGAAAAGCAGCTTTTTCAAACAATCAAGTCAGATCAAGGTATAAATTGTTAGCCTCATTTGCCAGGTACAAAATTTGAATGATTGCATGTGTGTTGCTGTGTGCTTAACCTGCTACAGATCACCTGCAATTTTAAGGTTCCCTGATTGCTAAAAGTTGTTTACTTGATTTCTTTTATTTAAGTGTAGCTAAAGCTGCAGGGCTGATCAGAGGCAAGATGTAAAAAGAGAGGTAACATTAGTGATTTTTCAGGCACACTGTAAGACAATTACCCACAATCTTTAGGTATTTCTTGTACTTTCAAAACTAAACGCTAAGCTCTCCTTGACTTGGGCTAAACTTTTTTGAATAACTGATACCCTGGAAAGTCCTGAACAGTTGCACAAACACTGAAGCGGGGACTTTAAAACTCAGCCCTGTGTGACATGTTTTAGAACAAAGATGTAGGAAAATTAGGCCTCA
This sequence comes from Lipotes vexillifer, assembly GCF_000442215.2. Lineage (NCBI taxonomy): Eukaryota > Metazoa > Chordata > Mammalia > Artiodactyla > Lipotidae > Lipotes > Lipotes vexillifer. The sequence goes on from NW_006791012.1 coordinate 4,696,175, forward strand.
TCTTGCTCAGAATAGATGAGGTCAAACATACTTCCCCATTCCTGGTGTCGCAGAGTCTGAAATTTCTGTCATTAGAGCTTCATTTTTTTATCCTGGAGTTCCCTTTTAAAATGCATATTTTCCTGGAAATAGACTAATTCATGAAGATATTGAAACTAATTACATCCATTTTTCCTTTCGGTGGGAGAGATTACCAGCAAGAGAGCCCTGAACAAGAAGGAAAGAGATGAATTGGGAGAGACTAGAAGCCCCAGCTCTGGCTTTCTGAACCTAGACTTGGCCCAGTACAGTACAGTAGTTGTTGAAGTACTTTGGATAATAATATTGTGGGGCAAATGATTTTAAGAGTGAGTATTGTGATGTGTTACTTAATCTAAGAAAATGGATTTTTTTAAACTTCAAGTGTTGCTATGCAATACGAATTTTGATGAATTTTTTCCAGTTAGGGTCCCAACAGGAAACAGATGGTACACTTAAATTAGGATAAGTTGAGAAGAGCTTCTTTTCAAAGAGACTATTTGTAAGGAGATTGTTGGGGGTGTAATGTAAACCCAAGGGACAGTCTGGGAACTAGGGGTTAAAAGAAACAGAGTGGTTGACACCCTGGGACCCTAAGGGAGTGATTATCAGCATCTGGAAAGGGAGTGTTATTTGGAGCAGACCACAGTAAGAGGAGCAGTGACCTTGACCCAAGCCAACCAAAGGCAGTCTCACTAGGAAAAAGCCAAGGGATGAATACCTTGACCTTCTCTGGTCTTCTGCAAGGGCTCCCCATTGGCCAAAGCCAACTGGAAGCCAGAGAGAAAGAGAACACATTCATGCAGGGCCAGCCTCCTGGGCAGAGAGGAAGGAAGAAAACGGTGGAGAGTGGATCTCAGGAACAGTGTAATGATATTTCATTTCACTTGACAAGAAGGCTTGAGGAAGAGCCATCCAATATCCCTCCCCCTTCCCACTGCAGGCTTTCAGAGTGAAGATGTCTTGGGCTTGCGGAGAGGAAAAGGTGTGTTCTTAACATCAGCTTTGGAGTTTTGATTAACATCTTACACATCTAATTTCTGTATCAAGACTGTTTATAACTGAAGTTGAAAGTCTATGATGCCAAAGTGGCCAGAAAATTTAAGGGCCTGCCACAATTTTCAGCCTAGGGCAGAGAAAGATGACCTCTCTTCCCCCTCACAATCTGACCTTATATATATGTAAAGGAACAGTGGGGGCAAAAATAAATATATAAGGTTGCTCTGCGATTAGGTCAGAGAATGGTGCTTATTCAACATACCACTTATGTAATCTTTACCAACTTTCTCACATTACAAGTAATGAAACTAAATTCCAGAGAGCTTGATTCACATGCCCTGTTTCAGGAAGCCATTTCACGCCCAAATCTAAACTAGAAGTATGAATTGAGACATCTATATGATATGCAGCTATAGGCTTACATAAGCAATTAGCACTGGGGCAAATTTCAAACAAGGCCAAAGACATTGACTAGCTATCTTTGCTCTGTCCCTTGGCTGCACAGATTACCTTTAGGTAGTTCAGTATATGGTGAGTGGGGAAGTCTCACTGGACAACCTAGGCTTCCGTGGTACAATGATTCGTACATCTGCTCTGCTCTACATCAAAGGTTTTAGACCTTTGATTTGTGATTCAGAAACTCAGTTTCATCTGTTCACCCAAGAATAATCAGGTCCTGATGAACTGATATATTTACCAGCCTCACAACAGATTTACTGGTAAATCAAAATGTTCATTGAATTACCCTGAGAAATGTTACTATCAAAAAGACAAGATTGGTGTCAGCTGGTCAACAGTCTATGGCTGAATTGTTTAGAGAAAGAATACAGGCAAATCAGACATTCACATTCATTCTCAAGAAAATAACTCAAAGTATAAATCTCACTGACAGTGGGCCAAAGACATAAACATCACATGTAAATGGCAACACATAACATTAATAAATTGCTTTACTGATGATATGCCTTGTATTTTTGCAAATTCCTAGACGTTTTTGATGTGTATATACCACAGTGTGGTGAGTTGGCATTGTAAAGCTTTGATTAGCCAGAACTTAATTAGAACCTTAAATTTAAAAGAATTTCTTTTGATGCATGTTCCAGTTACCAGTTTATTTCTTCTCAGCTCAAATCTACCCTTTACTACCCTGCTTTGTGATGCTGGAGTTGGACCCTATAAATATTTCTCCTTTGCAGCTGGCCTGATGCCTTGTCAGTAAAGAGCACTGGAGGGCCACTGCAGGAGGAAAGTACTTCTCTTCTTTGTTCTGATGTGGTTTTCCTTCTCCTGTAGTGCATGGCAGCCAGTGGGTACCAGAATCCCAACCACACCACCCAGCACGTCTCACAGGCACTCCGCGAGGTGATTTCTTCCCCATCCTGACTTGCAGCACCTCAGTGAATTTCTCTACCACCCAATGGATGACAGCTATACCCTCTTCAGTGAGATCAGAATCTCAGCCTTGAGGGGAGAACGGGCTCTTCCAACTATGTCCCTTCCTGGGGTGTTCGGCCTTAGTCCTAGGGCAAGTATTCTCAGTGGGGGTAAAAACTGGTTCTTGGGGGGGAGGTGTGAAATAATCTTAAGTATTACAATGGTTTATGGCCCTGAAAAAGGCCACAGCACATAAACAGATACACAGTATATCTGCAGTGTTAAAATTTCATGGAGGGGAGCATTAAGGGGGGAAAATGTCTAAAAAATCTCGTTAGGGGAGCAATAATGAAAAAAGAAGTTCAGTAACACTGCCTTAGAAAGTACTGCTCCCCATATAGACTATTTGTGTATTCTTTAGAGTTCTGTTTACTCCTTAGTAGTTAATCCCACTTTTAGTTAATATACTTTATATTAAACTTCCCCTGTTCAGATTACTTTGTGGTATAGGGACCACTGCAATGGAATTATACAGTAAGGGAGATAGACTGGGCTCAACTCCAAATAGAGCATGGGTAAGTGAGCAGGGGTGGAGGGGTCAGTGAATGGAAAATTATTAAGAGGAAAATCGGCAGTAAGTGGCATTCTGGCTGAATCAAACTAACAAGATTTTTGCTGAAGATAGACCTGGGTGATCAGACATCACCTGGTAGAGGATGAGGAACCTGATCGGATATCAAGCGTGATCCGATATCTAGGATGGAGGGTTCTGGTTAAACTGACTTAGCGGGGTTCTTGGTAAAGCTGGATTTCACAAGAAAGTGCAGAGAAGAGATGGGCCTAGGAGAAGGTTCAGGAGGCTGACTAAAGTTTGGTGAAGTAAAGAATCTTTGTCAAAACAGTGACAAATGAACTATCTATGAAACAGAAACAGACTCACAGACATAGAGAACAGACTTGTGGTTGCCAAGGGGGAGGGGAGGTGGGGAAGGGAAGGATTGGGAGTTTGGGATTAGTAGATGCGAACTATTATATATAGACTAGATAAACAACAAGGTCCTAGTGTATAGCACAGGGAACTATGTTCAATATCCTGTGATAAACCATAATGGAAAAGAATATGTATATGAATAACTGAGTCACTTTGCTATACAGCAGAAATTAATACAACATTGTAAATCAACTATACTTCAATAAAATAAAAAAGATCTGGACTGAGTAAAAAAAAAAAAAAATTGACAAAGAGTAAGAATAGCCATTTCTCCCAAGTAGAAAACCAAATGTCTAAGAAGGGTTGAAGAGAAGTTCAGTGTCACCAGTATACTAACACAGAAATGCATATTAAGACTTTTTAAGATACCACCTACACACAGATTTGTAAAAATTAGAAAGCTGGACAATGATTTGGCATTCTCGGCAAAGAGAAAACAAGGACCCTCGTGTGCTGCTGGTGGGATGGTAAATAGATACAGGTATTCTAGAGAGCACTTTGGCAGTATTTAATTGTGTGTGTGTGTGTGTGCTTGCACACATTCACATGCACACATGCAACCTATGACTCAGGAATTCCTCTCTGCACAGGTTCATAAGGAGACGTGTATAAAGATGTTTATCACAGGGTTGTTTGCGGTACAAGGGAGTTAGAGGCAGTCCAGGTGTCCTGTCACTAGGGGGATGGACATATTAAAGGTATCTGACACATGCTATGGAACCTTATGTAGCAGTTCAAAGAAATTAGCTACATGTGCATAAAGGAACATGGAAAGAACTTAAAAACAGCTCTGCATTAAAAAAAATCAATAAACACAAATGAGCCATTGAACAATACAGAATTAAAACATACATTCATAAAACAATATTATATTAAAAACTTGGGGGTCCGTGCATATCCAAGCACATATTAAATATATCAGAGTGGCTGCTGATGCTGGAGATGAAAGGGCAAAATAATAAAATAGAAGAAGAAAATGATAAAATGAAACAAGAAAAGACCTTGCATGGATGAATGATCATGTACCATCATGAACTGAGGAGGGTGATTAACTCAAGTCTTCGCACTTAAAGTCCAAAAGAAAAAAAAAAGGAAAGATGTAAACCCTATCTTTCCTGAAGTCTTTTCATTCCACAAATGAGATGAGATGCCTGCCTTTTGAGATCATCCATGTGAAGCGCTGTGTGAGTAGCTCATCCATTTACCCACACTTAAGCAAAGCACACAGCGGTGGAAAGCCAGAGGATGGGAATAAAATAGAGTGAGGATACACCTGTAAACTGAACTCTGTAAACCAAAGCCTAAATGCAGCCTTCTTTATGAAACCAGAAGTACAGTGTGGAACCAAGTATTAACATATCATTCTGTGGTATCAGATCAGTGACCCTAGCCTTGTTACTTCCATAAGCAAAAAGAAAAATTATTTGAAATAATATCTTACTATGAAAATCAGAATAGAGGAGACAAACAGGTAGCTCCAAGACATCTGCAAAAACAATTTAGTTGGCAGAGGTGGATTGTTTGGCATCCATCAGGCAGTATAAAATGCATGGTATTCATATGTGTATGTACATAATTTTTTTAAGTGAATTGATCTCAGGATTCTGTTTTTTTCAAAATGCCTTCAATCAAACAGGAAACACAAAAGAGCCTGGTCTGATTCCAGGACTCTTCCTTTTTAAGGCTGCCAGGTTTATCCTCTTGCAGGGAATGAGAGTGGACAAGGCTGAATATTTCTCTGTGTTTCTGAAAAGCGCTTGGCTCACCGAGTCCTTGCAGCTGCATACACCACCTGTGGAATGAATCTGTTGCCCTTTTTCAGTTCATTCTTTCTTATCTCCAACTGCCTGCTTAGACAGATGATTGCTGGGAATTCACATGTCTTTTGTTTTTCCTTAGCTTTAAACCTATAGCCACCTAACTTAAATTACACTCTAAAGTCAGCAGTAATGCTTTTAAGTGGAAGCCTCAGAGGTGGGGAAGTGAGGGAATAAGGAGTAAATTCTTGATTCTCTGCTGCTACATTATCACTTGATTCTTTAAATTATCTTTTATACTTAAAAATTTTTTATTAGGCCATTAAAGTGAATGATTCTATAAACTGTATTCAATCAGAATTCTTAGATATTTGAAAACGTTTTTGGCTACCATTTCATTTGGCTATTATTTCACAGTAGACTCACACTACAGGTTTAACTAAAAGTGAAAAGATATCCTTTAGCAGCATACCAAATTTCATTAAAGAAAATTAAAATGCATACACACTTAAAAGAACACCACTTTTTTTTTAAACATCTTTATTGGAGTATAATTGCTTTACAATGGTGTGTTAAAAGTGGGTAAAGACAAGCTTTTAAAGTAAAACTATCACAAAGTCTGAATTTTATTGGAGAAAAGAACTATAGCAAGTACGGGCCAGTTCTCAACCTCTTTTTTCCCCTTTGCCTTCCCTGCAGTTTCAGCACTCCTACATAATGAGCCTCACCTGGAAAGGACAGACATCTATGCCATAGTTTGAAAAGATCCCTTTTCTCTTTCCTCACACCACGTTTATTTTCAAAGACCATATGGTGCTAATCGATGATAAAAGTAACAGCGTGAATCACAGACTGTTTTATGGACCAGTCCCTACTTCACCTTGAACTGGATGACATAAAGCAGGCATCCATGGGGCCACTGACATAAAACAACCCCAAGTCCCCACCTGCAGAGAGGCAGTGAGTACCCAAACACTGTTTATTGCTGTTTTTAACCTTATAATTAAATTCCATGCTTCCTCGGCTATTGGTTAAAGTATTATTTAGCATTCAGTTTAAAGTTTTTTATTGGCTAGTATTAAAGTATTTGCTATATTATCAAAAGCTTAAAATATTGTTAACCAATTAACCAGTTTCATGATGTAGTATCTGGATTTGATTTTGTTAAATGTTATTACACATATTCATGTAGAAAAGTTACAAAATAGAGTAAACATTTTGAAGAAAAAGGAGAAAAGGGCAAAAAGAGGAAATATTTTTCATAATTGTACCAACCTAGAGAAAACAGCATTTTCCCATATATACTTCCAGTCTTAAATAAGAATATTTTTGTCTTAAACAAGAATATCTTACTTCAAAATTTTCACCCAAATAGACCTGATTTCTACAAAGGTGAGCTTCTGAGAAACGAACTTCCTTTGTGCAGATAGCCGATTTTGCTTTGGCGGGGCGGTCAGCGGGGCGGGGGGTGGGGGGGGGGGGGGCCCTATGGGGCTGGACTGGAGGAAGGCCACTCCAGACCACTCTGCAAACTTGAACTGAGCCGGTGGGGGGGGCGGGGGGGGTTGAGGAGAAGGAAATGGCTCACATCCTGACAAACAGGGCATCATTGTTACTCTATCAGAATTGGCATAAAAGCCTTCTTCAGCCAGAAAGACAAGTATGTGACAGAGAATCCAAGAGTTGGCCCAGTTTAAGGGGAAAGTGGCTTAAAAGCAGATTTTATTCACATACAGAGTGTGCTAGGCATTTCCCACGTCTTCTCTCTAATTATTACAACCCAGAAAAACATGGGTTTGAGTTCCAGCTGTTCCTTACACGCCAGGTAACCACAGATAAGTTAGAAGTCACCGTTTTTTTGCAAAGACCAATGAGTTATTACAACAGAGCGCTTAGTGCCTGGCCAGCATTAAGGTTTCCACAGATGTAGGCTGCAGTGTTGTTATGGTTGTGGATTGCCTTCAGAATTATATGAAATACTCTATTTGAAACTCCTGCTGCACTGAGGAATTATGATTACAATACTTAGTATTACAAGGAGGGCTTGTTCTTAACCGCATGCCTTTTCACTTGGCAGCACTCCCCAGTTTTTTCCTCTAGTCCAGCGCTGACTAGTAGGACTTTCTGTGACCATGGAAATGGTCAATAATCTGTGCTATCCAATATAGTAGCCATTAGCCAGAGATGGCTATTGAGCTCTTGAAATGTGGTTAGTGCAGCTGAGGAATTGAATTTTTGCTTTAATTTTAATTAATTGGAATAGTCACAGCTAGTTCCTTGATATCTCAGTGTTCCTACCCCCATCTCATCACAGTAATTACCTTTAGTCACAAAGCAAATCCATTTGTAAGTACTTTAGTAAATGTCTCCTTATTCACACTGTTTTGAATAACATCATTTTACATAAAACCTTTTTAAATTGAAATATAGTTGACATAGTTCCTTCTTGATAAATGATAAAATACAATCATACCATTAAGAAAGTAGATACGAACTGGATATATATCCAGCATCAAGCTTCTCAGCCAAGTCTGGCTATCCATTAAGCACTTTGCAGACTTGAAGGAGAATAACTTAATAACTGTTTCAAAAAAACATTTGGCAGTTTAGATGTTTCTTTACAGATCTGGAATGAAAAAGGGATACTTCTGCTATCAAACGCCCTTCCTCGCCGTATAGAGCAGAGTCTTCTTGATCTGCTCTGATTCTATGCCTTTAGGTCAGTTCTTTACCTCCCTGTGGCCTCTTGCTCAGAGCCCCTTTCTTAGCCTCAGGCTGATGCCTTCACCTACACCTGTTGGTGTGGAGTCTGAACTTGACCAGGCTCCCCAAGGGCAGCCACTGAGTAACTCAGAGTCAGTGACTAAGCGGCCGGGTCCCGGAAGTGAGCCCACATCCCCTTTTCTGGGTTCCAGGGTTCCTACACCTCTTCCCTCTGTTATAAAGCCAGTCTTAACTTCAGGCCCTAGATGAATCACCTTACACTTATATCAAAGAAAAGCTATAAAACCAAAAACAATTTTGCCTTAGGTAAGACTAGCTCCTCCTTCTCTCCCAGGGAAAGGCTGCCACCTGCTGTAATACATTAGCACTGGGCTTTTCCAAGGTCACTGAACAACCACTTGCACGTACAGAATAATGCAAAACCCCACCTGCCTTCACCTCTGTGTGTCAGGAGTGTAAATAGGAGGGCAAACCAGGAGGCATTCCTCTTAACTCCTTGACATAGGGCAAAGAAGCAAAGCTATCCGTATGAATGGTGCCCAGAAGGAATTGGCATCACTCTAACTCTGAATATGAGAGCATCCTTTCTTCACCATTCACAACACTGTTTTTCAAATTAGCTCATAGTAAGCTTCATAAAATCTCTGCTGTTAAAAGGCTTATCACTTACTCAGTCCTTCTAGTTCTGTGTATGTTTATCTATTCTTCACAGCCCTGGCAAGTCTTTGGTAGGTGAAAGGATGAGAGAAGAATAAAAATTGATAGTTGGCAAGACAGCATCCCTGAGCCTTGCACTCTCTCTGCAGAAAAAATCCCCAAGCTCCCTTTCCCCCACTCCCACCCCAACACCATTCATCACCCACTAGCTGTGGTAGTCTACCTAAACACACACACACACCCCTCCCACTCCCCTCTGTAAATTATGCCTTTGTACCTGAGAACTTACCAAACTTAAAGAATTACATAGGGATTCCAACACTGAGTAAACTCAAATATAAACAAGATGATATTTACAGCTAAAAACCCAATATCCATAAAGTTTGCAATACGAGAAAAATAGAACCCCAAATGAATAACTTTTAAGCAGAAATAGCTGAAAGAAAAATACCTTGATGCCTGGGTTTAGCTTTGTAGAATCCATGTCATTGATAACACTGATACGGATGTAAAATGTCTGCATAACATTTGCCAGCCTCTTCAGGAAACTGTTATTTTCCTCACTGTAGATCAGGAGAGCTCTAGATTACCTCCTCGACATCTCCTGCCTGCATTTACAGACAGGAAGAAGCAGGCTATGGAGGCAGGAAAGGACAGAAATGTTTTTGTTGGTGTAAGAGAAGGCTTTTTAAAAGTTGCATCAGTAGTCAAAGAAATGAACCTTTATAGTATTTGATGCTGCTACAAGTGTGTGTGTGTGTGTGTGTGTGTGTGTGTGTGTAGTTTTTTTAATAAGGTTTTTACGGCAACATTTTATTTATGGTAATATTATAACAATACACCTCCCTAGCTTTTATTTCAGTTTTTTGCTTCTACAGTTTTTTAGTCCTCTTTTAAATTCCTTTTACACACAATTTTGTAGTCTACACAGCATTTTTAATGTCTTGAACTATTACTTTGAGTTGTTATATCAAAATGTACATAATTATTCCCCAGTTGTTGAAGATTTAGTTCCAAGTTTTTCGTTTTAGTTAATACTGAAATAAATATCTTTGCAGGAAGTGCTTTTTTTCTTCTTTTAAGTTAATTCACCATCTATTACAGGGAGGGGCATGTAGTAAATGCTTGGCAAATATTTGTTGTATAAGTAAATTATTTGTAATATGTTATCAGGAATGAGAATATGAGATCAAATATCAAAACAATGCTGGTGTAAACAAACTTAATGTCTCTTGGTATAGATTAAGTAAATTTCCAAAAGAATTTTTACTTAGTTTCAATGTCATCAGATAAGTTGATCAGCACAGCATTTTCATCAATCCATCTTTTAAAATCTTGTTAATTAACAAGAGATCAAGGCATGACAATAATACTGCTGAAATCAAAGGATATGGAGAGTCTGAATCAATATGGAGCGTGAGTCACGTTTTTAATTGTTTTTAAAGTCTATGCTTAATATAGTTTAATTCTTTAAGTCCTCATTCTAACTTGCAAAGCAGAACATGTAATGGGATCAGTTAACCTCCCAGATTTTAACATCTTAGGCAGTTTGGGTTTATTGGCTTTAACCCAAAGGACCAAAGTGGAACAGAATTTGTTATAAGATGAAGTATGAGCTACAGGGGAAGGACAAGAGGCCATGGATCTTGGCTACTCAGACTGTGGTTCCCAGACCAGCTGCATCAGCATCACCTGGGATGTTAGAAATATAGAAGATGTTAGTAACGCATCACTTGTTAGAAATGCAGAAGCCCAGACCTACTGAATCCAAATCAGCATTTTAACAAGAGCTCCAGGTGATTCTTATGCACATGAAGTGGAGAAGCAGTACTCTTTTTTTTTTTTTTAACATTTTTATTGGGGTATAATTGCTTTACAATGGTGTGTTAGTTTCTGCTTTATAACAAAGTGAATCAGCTATACATATACATATATCCCCATATATCCTCCCTCTTGCATCTCCCTCCCACCCTCCCAACCCCCCCCTCTAGGTGGTCACAAAGCACCGAGCTGATCTCCCTGTGCTATGCGGCTGCTTCCCACTAGCTATCTATTTTACATTTGGTAGTGTATATATGTCCATGCCACTCTCTCACTTTGTCCCAGCTTACCCTCCCCATTCCCCACGTCCTCAAGTCCATTCTCTATGTCTGTGTCTTTATTCCTGTCCTGCCCCTAGGTTCTTCATAACCTTTTTTTTTTTAGATTCCATATATATGTGTTAGCATACGGAATTTTTTTTCTCTTTCTGACTTACTTCACTCTGTATGACGGACTCTAGGTCCACCCACCTCACTACAAATAACTAAATTTCATTTCTTTATGGCTGAGTAATATTCCATTGTATATATGTGCCACAGCTTCTTTATCCATTCATCTGTTGATGAACACTTAGGCTGCTTCCATGTCCTGGCTATTGTAAATAGAGCTGCAATGAACATTTTGGTACATGACTCTTTTTGAATTATGGTTTTCTCAGGGTATATGCCCAGAGGTGGGATTGCTGGGTCATATGGTAGTTCTATTTGTAGTTTTTTAAGGAACCTCCATACTGTTCTCCATAGTGGCTGTACCAATTCACATTCCCACCAGCAGTGCAAGAGTGTTCCCTTTTCTCCACACCCTCTCCAGCATTTATTGTTTCTAGATTTTTTGATGATGGCCATTCTGACTGGTGTGAGATGATATCTCATTGTAGTTTTGATTTGCATTTCTCTAATGATTAATGATGTTGAGCATTCTTTCATGTGTTTGTTGGCAATCTGTATTTCTTCTTTGGAGAAATATCTATTTAGGTCTTCTGCCCATTTTTGGATTGGGCTGTTTGTTTTCTTGATATTGAGCTGCATGAGCTGCTTCTAAATTTTGGAGATTAATCCTTTGTCAGTTGCTTCATTTGCAAATATTTTCTCCCATTCTGAGGGTTGTCTTTTTATCTTGTTTATGGTTTCCTTTGCTGTGCAAAAGCTTTTAAGTTTCATTAGGTCCCATTTGTTTATTTTTGTTTTTATTTCCATTTCTCTAGGAGGTGGGTCAAAAAGGATCTTGCTGTGATTTATGTCATAGAGCGTTCTGCCTGTGTTTTCCTCTAAGAGTTTTATAGTGTCTGGTCTTACATTTAGGTCTTTAATCCATTTTGAGTTTATTTTTGTGTATGGTGTTACAGAGTGTTCTAATTTCATTCTTTTACATGTAGCTGTCTGGTTTTCCCAGCACCACTTATTGAAGATGCTGTCTTGGAGAAGCAGTACTCTTGACTGTGAAAATTGCTGCTGCCAGTTATCTCTGGGCTTTAGCAGAAAGGAGAACCCACCATGAATATTAAGAACATGAACCTAAAGACAGCAAAGAGCCGCTGTAATTTTAGGTTGGGTGCTTCTTTTGAAAACATTCTCAATAGTATAGCCTGGCTTTTTAAAAAGTCAAATGTATTATGGAGAGCTTGAAATATAAGCTTATTTAGTGTCTCACAGTAATTCAGACCCATTTATTTTTCAAGTACAGATTTGTCATACTAGCAGATAATGAATTATCTGATTTCTAAAATCCTGTAGAGATGACTTTCAACACTCTTTGCTAAAATTCCTCCTGCCACCAGTTAAAATAAATTGCTCTCTATGAGATTTGAGTTCCTTGTAAGCAAGAAACTTGGTTTACTTATATCAGAGATTGTCAGAGTTAGCTCTTTGGTTGACTTGTATCCACCCATCTCTTGGGTGACTTAAAAAATCCAAAGATTTGGGCCTTAATTCAGTTCTCTGAATCAGACTCTGTGGGTTTGGAGCTTAAGAATCTGCATCTACAGGTTGATTCTAATGCACAACAAAGTTGGAGAAACACTGTCTTTCAAGTTTTAGCAGAAAGCTGAACACCTGAGCAGTGGTTCTTAACTTTAGATGAACAATGGAACCACCTGGAAAACCTTAAAGAAACACTGATGTTTGGGTCCCACTTCCAGAGATTTTTATTTAATTGGCCTGAGGTATATAGCCTGGGCATGGAGAACCACTGACAAGGTGCTTTTATAAACACTTATCTCACTGTACTCATCATCCACTTTGTGTGGAAAGAGAAGCAGCCGGAGGTTAGAATATACATAGAGTCATGATCAGTGACAAAGCATTGGCCCACTGGTCAGGGCCTGGAAGAAGAAAGATTGGGAGATCAGGGAGGAAGAAGTCTGGGGTGGGATGGCCATATAGGAGCAGGGATAAAGTGGATACGAAGATTGCATGTGAATACCCGCTGAGAGCATCTACCACAGAAGAGGCACTAAACACCAGGAGACAAAATGACTCAGCTGGCTGACTCACTCAGCCTCCATCATCAGCTCCTATGCTGATCTAATAGACATATAAACAGAGCAGCCATGGTGGCAGGGTGGGGACTATTGTAATGGCCCCAAGACTTGGCACTCTGTGGGGTCAGTTGAGTCACTGGTTGAAACTGCATCATAGTCCAACTCCTCCCTCTGTCCAGTCCTGCTGACTCCCTTTCCCTTCTGCAGGTGTTGATCCCAATAAACTCCTTGCTTGATCATCTCCTTCTCAGAGTCTACTTCCCAGGGAACTCAGCTTGTAACGACTGACAATGCCAAGTGTTGATGACCATGTGGAACAGTTGTAATTCTCATACACTGCTTGTGGGACTGTAACTTGGTACAAACATTTTAGAAAACTGAAAGTATCTACTTAAACTGAACATAAGCATACCCTATCATCCAATGCTGGCACTCCAAGGTATATACACAAGAGAAATGCAGACATATGTGCAGCAAGACTTGTACAAGAATGATCATAGCAGCACTTTTTGCAATAGCCCAAAATTGGAAATACCCCAAATATCCATTAATATAATGAATGGTTAAAAACCTATGAAATTTTCATACAATGAAATACTATTTTAAACTGAAGGAGTTGAAAAAACAGCAGAGCAAGAAGGTCTCTCTGACCTTCCCCTACTCACCCCCCTTCCTACCCTTCTTCTCTGAAACAGGTCATAAAACTCTCATGTGAGAGGTGCCCTCACTATAGCTGGAGTAAAGGTGCATCCTAATTTTGGAAGACAAAGGGACACCAAGAAGCATCCTAACAAACAGGCCTTGTGAATTTCCCCTAGTTTACTGCATTATCTCATACTCCTTAACCTAGCCTCTTCCTCCATCACTGTCCACTCTTCATCAAACCTAGTGTAAAATACACAGCTCTGTTTCTTTGCGTCTTCACTTTCATGTGAAGGCTCCCATGTCAAGTAAAATTTATATTAAATTTGTATGCTCTTCTGTTAACCTGTCTCTGTCAGTTTAATTGTCAGACCCATCCAGGGGCCCTAAGAGGGTCAAAGAAAACTTTTTTCTTCCCTACAGTAATAACCTGGAGAAGACAGAAAGGGGGCTTCTGGAGTGTTGGTAATGTTCTCTTTCTTGATATGAGATGTAGTTACATGAGTGTTTTCATTTTATGAAAGTTAATTGAGCCATACATTTTAATGTCTATATGTTATACATCAGTTAAAACTCCTTACCTGTTAGGGAAACCTACTAAATTATTCATGAGTGAAATAATACAGTATCTGAGATTTTATTTTAGAAGACTTCAGAAAAATAATTAGGCATGGGATAAGTGAAACAAAATATAGAATGTTAATAATTTTTAAGCTGTGTGATAGATACCAGAAAGTTTGTTATTCTGTTCTCTACTTTTGTGTATTTCAATGGTTTTATAATAAAAAGTTATAAAAAATGAGCAAAATTTTAATCCTACGGTAGAGAAGGACATAAAACCCAACAGTCATATGAGAAAAATGACGATGGCTTCAACATCCATTCCAGCCCCCTTCCTCCCTGCCTTGCACTGTAAAGGCTGTATAGTGAAATGCTGGCATTGTGAGCCCTCTGCCTCTGAGCCTGTCTGTGTGACCTAATGTTGGTTACTGAGATGTAAGCAGAAATTATACATTTTAGCTACATACATAAGCAGTACAAATCAAAATAACAATGAGGTATCATCTATTTTTCACCTATTAGATTGATAAAGATCAAAAAGTATAGTACCAAGTGTTGACAGTTCAAGGACAAAGTTGTTCTCCTACACTATTGGTGGAAATATAAGTTCATATAAAATCTTTTGGAAGGGAAATTTGGAAATATCTATCAAAATTCTTCTGAAAGCAAAAGCAACATTTGAGTGGTAAGAGGGGATAAAAACGAAACAAGTATAAGAGTCTACGTAGAGTCAAAGTTGATTCATTAGATGACTGACTAAATATGGAGGAAAGGGTCCAAAATTACTAGGGTCTTACATAGAAGTAGGAAAGTCAGGAAGAGGTACTTGCTTGGGAAAGCAGATCAGTAATTCTGTTTGAGATATGTTTTCTGTTACTTCACAGTTAAGGTAATTTTTGCAGTCTGTCTAGCTCTAGGTCTAGATGTTAAGACATATACTCATATAGAAGATTAGCAATTTCATCAAGTAGCAATCCAGGAATTTAACAGGAAGCAAACTGACAGAATGCCACTTAGCCTCAACTGTAAGTAGGACCCATTAAAGAAAATGTATTTCAAATAATGGTTAGAAACTTTTTACCCCCTATCCAACTGGCAAAGATATGAAAAAGAATAATATAGATTGGCAGAGGTAGGGAAATGGATACTAGTTATACATGCTGGTGGTAATAAAACTGATAACTTCTAGAAGACAATTTTACAGTATATAGCAAATACCTAAAAAGTGTAAGGCCTTTTGAAACATGAACTCCAATTCTATCTGAAGTGTTTGCAAATATTTTTACTTAATTTTTGTGTTTTTTCATCAAAGTAATATGTGCACATGGTTCTAAAAAAATAAATTATTCTAGAAGACTTATGTGGGGATACAGTTGGACCTCTGCTCCATCTCTTATCCATACTGCTCTTGAGAGCCTGCCACTTTCAATTTCTAACTGTTTTATCTATTATTTACCTCTTTGTGTTTAAGTACTTTGCTCATTCAGCTATTTCTCGATTTCTCAATTTAAGACATTGTCTATTGACATCCTGTTATGGTGGTTGAGGATTTAGCCCTTTTACTCCACCTCCACCTCCACTTCCCTTCCCCACCTCCTCCCACTATAGATTTATCATAATCTTTAAATGTCACATGGCAAGACTTTTTGGCAAAAATGTCACAAGGCAAAAATGTTTTAAGCCAGTAGTCAGAACCTACATAATTACGACTATATATAAAGATTTTCAAGTCTCAAAAGGCTAGAAATATTTTTTTTCCAAGCCTCCAAACACAGAACCATCAATCTATCAGTCCACTTTTATTCTCAAAAAAAAAAAAAAAATCTCTTTCTTCTTGATCTAATCAGGACTGAATGAGCCCCAGGCTTTGAGGCATGGTTGTCATTCTAGCATTCTAGTACTTCTCTCACCATCCTCTGGGTTAGCTCTCCCATTTCCTGGGCTCCTTGTCATCTTTCTTGGTTGACTGTCTTATATTTCTGAAATAGTAATTTCCCTAGAAAGGATACATAAGACATAAATTTTTGAGATCTTGAATCTCTGAAAATGTCTTTATTCTACCCTCTAAGAATTAACTAATTCTTAATTAAACATAATTTCACTTCAGAATGTTGAAGATAATATTCCATTGTCTTCTAGAATTGAGTGGTATGATTGAGAAGGCTGAAGTTATTGTTTCTTCTTCCTTTTTTTTTTTTTTTTTTGGTATAGTTCATAACCTACTAGAAGTTCGCAAAATCAATTTAGGGGCTCATAGGAAATATTTT
>NW_006791012.1:4712522-4724046 GCF_000442215.2 Lipotes vexillifer
CTGGGGCACAAACCTGCGTCCCCTGCATCGGCAGGCGGACTCTCAACCACTGCTGCACCACCGAAACCCTCTTCTTCCTTTTGATACAATCATCTTTCCCCTCTTGAGAAGGTCTTATGATCTTTATGCTCAGTGTACTAATATTTTATCATCATGTCCTTGTTACAGGCCTTTTTACAATCATTGGGCTGGGTATTTCACCTGGCGATTATGTTCCTTACATCAGATAAAGTTTCTAGGATTTCGTTTATAATTTTTTCTCCTTCATTTTTGTCCTGTGCTCTCTGGAACTCTAACTAGCTAAACAGTGGAATTTCTGTTTGATTTTTAAAGTCTTACATTTTTCCCCTACTTTCTTTTCTTTTTTTTTCTTTTTTTTTTTTTTTTTGCAGTATGCAGGCCTCTCACTGCTGTGGCCTCTCCCGCTGTGGAGCACAGGCTCCAGATGCACAGGCCCAGTGGCCATGGCTCACAGGCCCAGCCGCTCCGCGGCATGTGGGATCCTCCCGGACCAGGGCATGAACCTGTGTCCCCCACATCGGCAGGCGGACTCTCAACCACTGCGCCACCAGGGAAGCTCTTTCCCCTACTTTCTATCTCCTTGTCTTCTTCGTCTTCAATATTCTCCTCTTGATCTTCTTTGGGACTTTTTATTTCAGTGATCGTATTTTTACTTTTCAAATACTTTTTTTTTTTTTTGGCTGTGCTACATGGCTCGTGGGTTCTTAGTTCCCTGATTGAACCCAGGTCCTTGGCAGTGAAAGCACAGAGTCCTAACCAGTGGACCACCAGGGAATTCCCTCAAGTACTTTTTTTTTTAAAAAGGTGTTTTTTGTTTTTTCGTTTTTTTTCTGCATCCTGCATCATCTTTGTTTCCTCCAAGTTCCTTTTTTCTTTGTTACCTCTGAGGTTGTGGACTTGTTTTTAAATTTTTATTTTATATTGGAGTATAGTTGATTTACAATGTTGTGTTAGCTTCAGGTGTACAGCAAAGTGATTTAGTTATACATATACATACTTTTATTCTTTTTCAGATTCTTTTCCTGTATAGGTTATTACAGAATATTGAGTAGAGTTCCCTGTGCTATACAGTAGGTCCTTGTTGATTATCTGTTTTATGTATAGTAGTGTGTATATGTTAATCCCAACCTCCCCCCACCTTTCCCCTTTGGTAACCATAAGTTTGTTTTCTAAGTCTGGGTCAGTTTCTGTTTTGTAAATAAGTTCATTTGTATAATTTTTTAGATTCCACATATAAGTGATATCATATAATATTTGTCTTTCTCTGTCTGACTTAGTATGATAATCTCTAGGTCCATCCATGTTGCTGTAAATGGCATTATTTCATTCTTTTTTATGGCTGAGTAATATTCCAAGGCTTTTCTTAATTGTTGGGTGACTCTTGGGTCTCTGTTCTTTTTCTAAGTGACAGAAATCAACTGAAAAAGTAAATTGAAAGCACTTGCTGGGGTGAAGGGAACAGGTCAAATGATGGGCTTCTCTTAGGGTGATCAGTTGGTATAGCAGCCTTCTTATTGGCCAATTACCTAAAGCCAGTATGTGAAAATATCTCTTTCTAAGGCTATTTAGTTTCTCCATTGAAGAATCCTCCATTCTTCTATCTTAAGCATTTTGTGAGCAAGGCATAGAAAGGACCTGAGTTACATTTGACTTATTACTGCTTGCTGACCTCATTTATATATTTAGGCTGGTACAACCAAGGAAATTCAGGGTAAACCCACATTAAGAAAATAGGTGGGAAGTACATATATGATATTTAAAAATAGTTATCACCTATTGTGGATTAATGGATGGTTTTAATTTTCTTCTTTTTATACAAAGTTATGTGATTTTAAAAAATTATTTAAGTAAAGGCAAGCCATATGAAATAAACAACCCAATTTTTTAATGGAAAAAAAGATTTCAACAGATATTTTAACCAAAGAGGATGGATAGCAAGTAAGCACATGAAAAGATGCACAACATCTTTGGTTATTAGGGAAATACAAATTAAAACTACAATGAGATACCACTATACACTCATTAGAATCTTTCTAAAAACAAAACTTATAATACCAAGTGCTGATTAGGGTGCAGAGCAATTCTCATATATTGTTGGAAAACAGTTTGGCAGTTTTCATGAAGTTACACACTTACCATGTGACCATATAATCCCACTCCTAGGTATTTACCCAAGAGAGAAGAATATAGTTCACACAAAGACTTGTATATGAGTATTTATAATAGATATATTCATAATAGCCAAAACCTGGAAATAACCCAAATATCCTTCAAGTGTACTACCTCTGTACCATGGAATACAACTCAGCAATTAAAAGAATTAAATTATTGATATGCCAACAATATGGATGAATCTCAAATGCATTATGCTAAGTGAGAAAAGCCAGACTCAAGAGGCTATATATTATCTGATTCCATTTTTTTTTTTTTTTTTTTTTTGCGATACGCGGGCCTCTCACTGTTGTGGCCTCTCCCGTTGCGGAGCACAGGCTCCAGACGCGCAGGCTCAGCGGCCATGGCTCACGGGCCCAGCCGTTCCGCGGCATGTGGGATCTTCCCAGACTGGAGCATGAACCCATGTCCCCTGCATCGGCAGGCGGACTCTCAACCACTGCTCCATCAGGAAAGCCCATGTGCCCTCTTTAATTGCAATTTTCAGTACCTCAGTCATGTTCCTTTACACTCTTCTCTTTTGCAAGCTAAGTAGTCACTTTGAGTCAGTTGCTGCAGTAAAACTTGAAACCTGATCATTGAAGGAGGCTGCAATTTAGCAGAAAACAAGGCACTCCAGAATCTTCTGCTCCAGCTGTACATTGAAGATTCTGGTTTCTTTTTGAAAATGGCTTACATTTCTAGTTAGTTGAGTTGCTATAATTCTTTCCTTGAACAAGTTTGCAAAGTTGTTTTTTTTTAAGGAATTACAGTTGCCAACAACTCCTAGGCAGCTCACTATAGTCTTAAGATATAACCCTGCTTAACCACAATTTGTGGGAAATGACATGTGCTGGTTAAATGAATTTTCTGGTAAACCCTTCTATCCTTCTATCACATTGCATGATTCAGAAGTTTGAGTTGCTTCACTTCTGGAAACGATGTTTTGAGAGAGGAGGGCACATGCTGCTAGTGGTTGTTTTGAGTGCACCTGATAATATTGTGTTGTTCTTGTCATTTGTTTCTTCTAAGGGCAAATCGTCTCTCCCTCTTCTGCGCGTGTGTGTGTGTTTGTGTGTGTGTGTGTGTGTGTGTCATTGGAGGTGCCAATTACTGCTAGTTAATTGGGTTCTGGTTAACTTCAGGTTTTACTGTTAACAGACCAAATTACCTCAGCTCTAGAAACACCTAGAATAAACTCCCTTATTTTTTCCTCTCACAGTCACTAGGCCTTCTAAAGTAAAAAAAAAAAAAAAAAAAAAAAAAAATTTTTTGATATATTATTCAAAGCCATGTCACCAAACTATTTGTGAAACCACGTTGTTGACAGCTAAAAAAAACCCCTTCTATACTTCAATTTTCCAACTTAAGAGCTGGTGGTTCTGAATGCAGAAGATCCCTTTAAGTCCCAAGAGATCACAGACTATGGAATATGAGGAGGATATGAGATATGAGGCAGATTTAACAATGATTTGCACAGTCATAAGCCCTAGACAGGGAGGGAGATGGGTGGCATACCAAAAAGTCACCATTGCCACCATTAATTCATCCAGCATTTTTAAAGTCTACCATGTGCAAGTCACTGTATGAGGGGCCATAGAGGGACAGGCCATGGAGCAATAGTCTAATATGGAAACTAAGAGGTCTGCTAATAGCTTGAACAGGACACTAGTGTGTCATAAATGCTATGTCCATGGCTCAGGAAATAAAGGATATGAAAATTGAGAAGAGGAGCATGTCACTTCTGGCTAAATGATAAGGGAACATTTCATCAAAGAGATGACATCTGAGCTGATCCTTGAAGAAGGAATAAGATTAGTAGGCAGAGTTGGCAGAGCCTAGCAAAAACAGAGGCAGGAAAACCCAAGTCTGTTCAGGGGCTGTGAGGAAAGATACATGAAGGTGAATGACAGAAAGGCTTAGACAGGCAGATAGGATCCAATTATGGACAACTTTTGCAAGCTAGAGTTTGAACCTTATTCCAAATAAATGAACATTTTTGACCAAGATATTAGCCAAGAGCCCAGACTTTGGCATCAGATAGATCCAAGCTCAAATCCTGACTCCACTTACCTGTGTGTGATTTTGGGCAAGTCACCTACCTTACCCCTCCAAGCCTCAGGGTAATAATCTCTATCTCATAGGCTGTTACCAGAATTAAATGAAAGTGGGATATGAAGCACTCATTCATTCGGAAAATATTTATTGACCCTCGGTCGTGTATGTCCCAGACAGTGAGCTTTGTACTGGTGATACAGCGATATAGGCCAAAGCCTGTCCTCAAGGAACACATGAGGCAATGGGTAAGACAGATAAGAAAACAGGAAATTACAGTACAGTGTAAGCAAGCAGTCAGAGGAGCTGAGTAACTCAGATCAGGGAACGAGATGGTAAAGAAAGCTTACCAGAGAAGGTATCCCCTGAGGCACCTGAAAGGAGCCTCTGAAGGTGAGTGGAAATAGAACTTATTTTCCAAGGTCTGATTATTTTTTATTAACAATTGTAGTTTCTAGCAGACACAGATATTTAAAACTCTAAACAGATTTTTGTTGTTAATTTTTGTTTGGTTGATTGTTTTCAGCTTGTCTCAAAGCCATAGAAACAGGGAGTACCCTACTTCTCAGCTAATGAAAGGGAAGAAAAGAGTCTATTTGCAATCATGTTAGTAGTGGAAGAAGTAAGCGAAACAAATCCCTGAAACATGTGTGGTAAATGAAAGAGATTAAAGGGAAGTTGACCTAATATGAATTGGCAAATCTGGTTTTTCACTTGCAGGAGACCCGTGGTACACGCTTCATGGGTTTTCAGCCCACATTTATTTCCTTTTCTGAAATGGGGCCCCAGTTTTGTTTTTTGTTTTGTTTCGTTTTTCTTCTTTTGGAGAACCACATCTTTCCTCATTCTTATTTTATGTGTCCTGGTGAAGTTGACCCTATTTCATTCTGGTTTCAGGGTTGGCTGTGATTCAGGCTTCCCAGTTAAGAACCTCACACTGGCCTCAGTGACTGGGATTGGAGCATCCCTCAATCAGGGCCAGAGAGGGGCAACCTGGAACTTTTGCTGAGCCTGTAAGACTCAGCAGAGAAGGCTACATTGGCTTCTGGTTTGAATGTGGGAAGTTGTAGATGAGGAGCTGCTGGGAGCTATCTTCCTACCTCTTCCCACCACTTGAAGCCTGACATTGAAGCCACCAACACAGAGGAGAGTAGGGATCCTCACAGAAGAATATAAAGTCCATGAGGGCAGGAAGCTTGGCACTCTTTTAAAATCTTTTTATTGATACATCATTCACATACAGAAGAAAACACACAAAACTAATTTGAGTAAAAAATTATTACAAAGTGAATACACATATTTAACTACCACCCAGATCAAGAAATAGAACATTACCTGCCTCATACTCCTCCCAGTCATTACCCGCTCTCTCCTCTTGACTATTAACACCATAGTTTTGAGTTTTCCAACTTTGTGTAAATTGAAGTATAGTATTCATTCTTGTGTGTCTGGCTTCTGTTACTCAACATTATTATAAATGCCTTTGATGAACATATACACACATTTTTATCAGATACATTCCTAAGAATAGAATTGCTGGGTCATAGAGTGTACATGAGTGTACATATGTTCAACTTTAGAAGATGTTGCCAAATTACATTCCAAAATGATTGTACCATAAAAAAATTTTTTAAATTAAAAGAACAAAGTGATCACACGAATTCACCGTTATGTACCTGTTCCTCCACATCCTCGGCAACATTTGGTATTTTCAGTCTTTTAAGTGTGGATGTGTAGTATAATATATCATATCACATTTTCCTCATGACTAATGAGTTTAAATACCTTTTCATGTGGCCATTTGGATATCCTTTTCCGTGAAGTGCCTGTTCAACTGCCTGGCCCATTTTTTGTTGAGTTACTTGTCTTTTATCTTTTGATTTGTAAGAGATTTAAGAATTTTTTATCTTTAGTTGCTACCCTAATACCATGCCATATTACATTGTGGTTTTATAGTAAACCTTGGTAACTGGTAGAGTATGTCCTCCTATCTTACTCTTCTTCTTAAGAGTGTTTTGGCTATTCTTGGCTCTTTGCATTTCCATATACATTTTAGAGTCAGGTTGCTATTTTCCACAAATAAATCTGATAGGATTTTCATTGGGATTGCATTGAATCTATAAATTAATTTAGAGAGATTGACATATTTACAACATTGAAATTCAAATCCATGAACAATGCATATATTTCCATTTATTTAGGTTATCTTCAGTTTCCCTCCATAAGTTCTATAGTTTTCTGTGTAGATAAGTCTTGCATTCTTTAATTAGATTTATTCCTAGGTATTTGATACTTCCGTGCAATTATAAATGGTAACAATTTAATTTTTTTTCTGTTTGTTGCTGTTATATAGAAAAATAATTGAATTTTGCATGTTGACCTTCTATATTGGTTTTCCATAGTTGCATAACAAATTATCACAAACCTAGCATCTTAAAAAATAAAGTTATTCTCTCACTGTTTTCATGAGTCACTAGTCTGGATATGAGTTAGCTAGGTCATCTGCTCAAAGTCTCACTAGGCTGAAATCAAGGTGTCAGCCATGCCTATGATCTCACCTCAGGCTGAGAGTCCTCTTTCAAGCTCACTGATTATCGCTGCAATTCAGTTCCTTGCGGTTGTAGGACTGAGGTTCCTCTTTTATGCTGGCTGTCACTTAGCAGCCACTCTTAGTTCCTAGGGGCCACTGCAGTTTCCTGTCATGTAGTCCTCTCTGGAGTATGGCATTCTATTTCTCCAAGGCCTGCAGGATACCATTTCTCTTGTTTCAAATATGTCTGATTTCTGACATCTTTGACCTCTAAACTCTTTTGAAAGGGCTCACCTGATTAGGTAGGGCCACTAGGATGATCTCCCTTTTGATTACCTCAAGTTCAACTGGTCTTAATTACATCTTCAAAATTTCTTCACCTTTGCCATACACGATAAACTAATCATGTGAGTGAAATCTCATTCACAGGTCCACCCACACTTTAGGGGAGGAAATGTCATAGGGTATGTACACCAGGGGACCAGAATCTTGAGGGACAACTTAGAATTCTACCTCCCACAACTTGTATCCAGCAACCTTACTGGCTAATTAATTCAAGTAATATATCTGTAGATTCACTGAGATTTCCTAAATACACAGTTATATTACACAAATATAATAACAGTTTTATTTATTCCCAATTGTTATACTGTTAAAACTTCTTTTTCTTAACTTATTGCACTGTCTAGAACCTACAGTAAAATGCTGAAAAGAAGTAGTGAAAATGGGTTTGTTTTTTGTATCATTGTATCTCCAGTGTTTAAAATAGACATAGTAGCTTTTCAATGAATATTTTCAAATGAATAAATGAATGACAGTAAAGCTGAGAGATGGGGAAAATTGGTTCCTGCTTGATCATTTGAGCATCTAAATATCACCATGTCCTAAGTCATCCCCAACCATGGACTTTTTAATTACATAAGGTAATAAATTTTCCCCTCCCCACCCCACCCCCACCCCAATTTTTAGCTTAAGCCAGATTTTTTTTGTCAAGTTCAATCAAAAGTTTTAAGTGATATTAGATCTCCTGACCCACAGAATAACATGAGTGAAAAATATTTGGGAGAAAATTAATTATTATGCCCAATGGAGTTACTTTTTTTTTTTTTTTGAAGAGAACTTCTGGGAATTCAAACATGTACCATATTAAGAAAATCCTCCCTTATATTCACCTACCACTCCATTGGTCCCTCCCCCTACTTCACTTTTTTTTTTATAACTAAGCTTTTAGAAACAGTTTACTCATTCTTTGTTCTTTTCATATAATGGTCCTCAGCTCATGATAATCTGCTTCTAATTCTACCAACTACCAAACTTTTCTTGGTAGGATCAGTTGTGACCTTCAGGCTGCTAAATCTAATGGCCAACACATCTTATTTGCCATAGTTGACCACTCCCATCTTCTTCCAAAAAAATTACTTCCTTGTCTTCTGTGACCCCATGGTCTCCTGGCTTTTCTATTATTTCTCTGGTTCCTCTTTCTAGTCTCCCCCGGTTGCTTTTCCTCCTCTTAGGACCTAGTCCATTAACCAGAGGGATATGCTAAACCACCTGGAATCAAAGCAGTACTCACTAACACACATAAGCGAGCCAGTTTAATCATAAAGACAAAGCCATTTATATAAATGTTTTGTTTGTTCATTGATTTGATATATGTTGATGTATGCTTGTTGTATGGATCTGTGGCCAGTCATAGGCCCCCTTCCCTTCTTTTCTCTTTCCTTTCTTTCCCTCCTCTTCTTTTCTTATCTCTCTATACTCTCTCAGGAATCTCATACACATCCATCCTTTCAATTATTAAATGCATGTTGACAACTTCTGAATTTATATCTTCATTCAGGTCTCGCTTAGTTCCAGACCCATATATCTAACTGCCTCCTTAGTATTTCCAGATAGCTAGTACATAGACATCCAAAATTGGACATGTCTATTACTGAACTTATGGTGCCAAATCTTTTCCTCCTCTAATGTTTCCTACCTCATTAAATAGTCCCACCATCCTCCTAGTTGCTCTTGTCAGGAACCTAGGAATCATCAACCTAGGAATAATCCTTTACATCTACTTATTTCTTAGCTCCTTTGTCCAACCAGTCACCAAGTACTGTCAATTCTGTCTCCAAGGATACTTCTCAATCTGTCTACTCAGACACTGTGTTAGTTAGCTCCGGCTGCTGTAACAAAATACCGTAGACTGGGTCGCTTAAACAACAGACAAATATTTCTAGCAGTTATGAGATCTGGGAAGTCCAAGATCAAGGTGCTGGCAGATTCAGTTCCTGGTGAGAACCCTCTTCCTGGCTTGCAGAGAGCCACCTTCTCACCGTGTCTCACTGTGACAGCGATATCTCTCATTCTTCCTCTTCTAATAAGGACACTAATCCCATCATAGGGGCTTCACCCTCATGACCTCATTCAAACCTAATTACCCCCCAAAGTTCCCACCTCCAAATACCATCACCTTGGGGATGAAGGCTTCAGCATATGAATTTGGGTATGGGGGTCACAAACATTCAGTCCATAACAGATACCTTTCTAGCTGCTAGTGCCATATATTTTCTTGGTTATCTCCACTAACTCATTCTCCACAGAGTGGTCAAACTGATCTTTTAAAAACATGCTTGTGTCATCTCTTTCCCCAGAGCCCTGTAAAAACTTATAATAAAGTCCAAACTCTACCATGACCTATAACTCCCTGAATGGTCTGGCTTAGGCCTGCTTCAGCCTTTTCTCTCTTCCCTCTGCTTACCTAGCTCCTTCATGTCTCACAGTTTCTTTCTGCTGGCTCTTTCCACTGCCTGGGACTCTTCACCACCACTATTCCCCTTCCCTGGCCAATTCCTATTCATTTCTCAGTTTAAATGCTGCTTCCATGGGCAAGGATTCGCTGTTCACCTACATTAAGTTACACTCACCTTTACAAGCTCTCATAGCTTCTTTTACTTTTCCATGACATGTATCCCAACTGTTGAACATTTTCTATAATATTTGTTGAATGTCTCTTTTCTGTACTCCCTCTCCAAACCACCCCCAGATTGTGAGTGCTATGAGAGCATGAACTAAATCAATCTGGCTTACTGCTAGCATCTAGGACCCAGGAACATCTTTGATAAATATCCACTGAGTGTGAATGGATGTTTGGATGTCTACTGGAGAATGAGGATGACGGCACGGGGTTAGGGAGTGTTGGTGTAGGAACATTTTCCCTACCTCTTCATTCTAATAAGAGATTTAGAATCAGAATATTTCTTCCACCATTAAGAGGAGTCATGATTTTGACAAAAAATTAACCTCATTCTGGGGACAAGTAGTGAGTAACTGAGGTAGCCTCTAACATACTGGGGCAAAAGGCAGGCAGCTCAGGCAGGCAGTAAAGAATCAGACAGCCAGAGAGGAGAGCCATTTCCCTCTGGATGCCATTAACTAGAGGGATATGCTGACCACCTGGAATCAAAGCAGCACTCCCTGGCACGCATCAGTGAGCCAGTTTAATCATAAAGACAAAGCCATTTATACAGGCTTTTTGTTTGCTCACTGGTTTGATATATGCTTGTTGTAGGGATCTGTGGAAAAAAACTGTCACTAGTCTGACCTTCAATTTGTATTAGACACAAAAATACTTACATTTTGTAAATGTGTCCTGTATGCTTTCTTTACCATTTCTTTTGCTGGGCATATTGAGCTGTAAAATAAAGTTAGGGTAAACTTAGAAGAATGGAAATAGGCTTTTGCATATTTATAAAGGAGGAACACACAAAAATAAGCTATACATTTTCTAAAATACTGCATTCTTGCAACCAAATATGGGAACTGTCTCTTGGATTTGTGAACTGGTAAAGAATACCTGAAATAATAAATTAATCTAATTGATTATTTACTAAGTTATTAAAGACTTATTTCCAAGCAAAATCTTCCCTACAAGATGTTTTTTTTCTTATAAGTATCGAGAACCTTCAAATTCCATACTTTTTGAGAAAGCCTTAACTTTTCTTTGTTAGAAGAAGGGGAATCTGATATTTTTTGGATTCAAATAATAAGTAATTCCACTTAACATAATTCTTCTCTTTTTCAGTAATTTCTTGGTGTGGCATTCCCACAATATAGTGTGGGACAAACGGCATGGGACCGGAAGCCCTTAAACCTGGCTTCTGATTAGAAATCAGCTGCCACCGCTAAAATGTTATCTGTCTCAGCCCTTTGGACCTCCATTTCCTCACAGGCAAGTGAAAAACCTCTTCCGTTCCAAAAGTCTTTGATTTCAAAGATGTTTTCTTTCTTTTGAGTTTTTCATTATTTTTATTTTATATAGATCCTTAAAAGTTAATAAATAATAGTATGGAAGGGGAAAATACTGTTTTAAATCTAAGGCTAGATTTTCAGAAATAAGACTTCTAGATTGAAATCAAATTCTGACTGAGAACTTGTTTTTATTAATGCTCAGGAATTCACAGAAGTAAAGAGAATAAGGCAAGAAAACACAGATATTTTACTTCCTGGTAGAATCGGAATCAAAATGACCAGACAGTGGCATGAGAATTAAATGGCCTTTCTAATGCATTTTGGTATCCAACGAAAGTCCATTATATAATTGCAATCCATTGTTATACTAATCTTTTACTCTGGATTATGTTGTGAAATTGTCCTGTTTTCATGATACCACTGTTTGTTGTTGTTTTTGTCTCTGTTTATTTTGCTTCTAAAATATTTCCTATTTTATTTTTTTCTCTATTTAAAAGTATTACATAGCAGTATAAGAATTTGTATTCCTGC
>NW_006791012.1:4724083-4755433 GCF_000442215.2 Lipotes vexillifer
TCCTGCTGCTTAGGGGGTTCTTTCTGTGTGATGGTTGGTGTTGAGTCACGTACCCGGTTGATGTAGAGGGTGGTTCTTGAGGAAAATCCCTGAGAGGCCAACCATGGCTTCTGTTTCTCTGAAAATATATTTCCCATAATTTTCCTAGAAAAGTTTAAATGAAATTTCTCCTTAACCTAGAGAAGTTTTAAATGAAAAAAATTTTTTCTAATAGATGTTTAACCATTGTCTTTTCATTGTAGAATAGCATATTTAAAAAATAATTCCATATAGTTATTACTTTAAATACTCCAATTATAAAATAAGCCAAGACTATCATTATCTAATAAATTAATAGTGACTTAACAAAAATCTTGAGCCCTATAACATATCAGTGGCAAGTCTTGAAAAAACATTAGACTAATTGGTTACTCATTCTGCTTAATGTGTGGAAGAAAGTGGTGTATGTTTATAAGCACTAGTTTGTCTTTATCTTTCATTCATTATTCAACAAGTATTTACTGAGCTCTCAGCTCATACCAGGCATTGTTCCAGGTACTGGCTGGGTAAAGTGGTAAACAAAACAGACAAAATTCTCTGTCCTCATGAAGCTTACATTCCTGTGGGGGAAAGACAGATAATAAGTAAAACATATGGGGGCTTAGGTGATAATAAAGTCTAAGGAGAAAAATAAAGTGGAAAAACACATAGGACATGGTGTTACAATGAGAAATATGGGTGTCGTGGAATGTCTCACTGAGAAGGTAAGATCTGAATAAAGACCTGAAGAAGGTGAAGGAGTTAGCCATTAGGATATGTGGGGGAAAAGCATTCCAGGCAGAGGGAAGAGCAAGTGCAAATACTCTGAGGCAGGAGCATGCCTGGATTTAGGAACAGTGAGGAGCCCAATATGACTACAGCAGTGAGAAATGGGGGGACTAGGAGGAGATAAAGATAGAGAGGTAAGAGTGGGATGAGATCAACTAGGGCCTTGCCAGGACTTTATCTTCTACTGTGAATGAGATAGAGCCACTGGAGTGTTCTAAGCAGAGGAATGACATGACATGACCTGACTTAAGTTTCATCAAGATCAAGCTGATTATTGGGTTGAGAATAAGCTGGTGGGGGACAAAGGCTAGGAGACTTTTGCAGTAATCCAGGCAAGTAGGATCATTGCACTATACAACTCCAAGAAGCATCATTCACCCTGCAGTGTCTGAGAATGGTGCTTCCCATAATGAGCAGTGTATAGCCCAACAGCTGTAGTTAGCAGCTCTGTAGGCAAGATGGCTTGGACCAGGGTGGATGCAATGTTAGTGGTGAGAAGTGTTTAGTCAAGATATACTTTGAAGGTATATCTAGAACTAATAGGTAGAACTAATAGGATTTTCTGACATGGTAGATGTGGAATATGAAAGAGTCAAGTATGATTTCAAGGTCATCCATTAATTTCATGAATTATTACTATTCATTATACCAAATACCATTTACTAAGTGGGAGTAATTCATATTTATTTTTTAATTCAACAAGCATTTATTGAAAGTCTACTATGTAGTACATTGTTCCAGATTCTATAGGATATTTTAAAAAGTACAATAGCAGCAACAACAGAAAATCCTGTCCAGGAAATACTTATAACTTAGTTTCTTAGACAAAGCCTCCATAGATAAAAGAACCAATACTGTAAAAAGCGACGTAAGAAAAAATATGATAATGGGACCGATTAAATGGTATAACTACTTCTCTTGGGAAATGGTCCAATTTGAAAATAATTTTACATTTGTCAGGATATGCCCATATTTCTGATTGCTATACTCTCCTAATCTATTCAACAATTTATTCACTATTTTCCAATAGTAACGGGACTCAGTGTTTCCTGTTCCAAATGCAGCTAGACAGGCTATATGGTTGACTCCTGCTCCAGGAGGAACTATATAAAAGACTTCATGTCTGAGGTAGGAATTACCTGTTTCATGTGACCTTCTCTTGCTGATGTCTTAGGTTGCATTACTCACAGTTTGGTTGAGAATTCACAATTTTACCTTGGCCCCTAGTTCCTGCTTGTCCAACTTCTGACTTGCAAATTTTCTTACTTCTGACCATTTATCTTACTTGCAGCCCTTTGGTTTACAAGAACTTTTGAGATTTTGTGACTTCTCATGCCTCACTTCACCCACCTCATTCATAGCCATGTCTTGCTGCTTCCTGTTCTGTACTTTTCATTAACACAGCTTTCCTAATAATAATGAGATAGTAAAGATTATAATAATGAGTATGATATCTAACATTTTAAAGTACTGACTATGAGCTAGGCAGTAAGTGATGCTATTTAAGTATACTTTAAATGTAATCCTTATAGAAGGTCTGTGAAGTGGGTGCTATCATTATTCTTACAAGGAACTGAGCTTTAGAGAGCTGAACATGCCTGAGGTTACTCAGCTAGAAAGTGGCAGGTCTAGGATGCAAACCCAGAGTCCATGAAGACTACTATGCAATAACATGTCCTTTGTACCATATGCATATTAAACATGATTCTGAGGGAGGAAAAAATGTCAATCCCAACAAACTTCTCTAAACTCTGAAAGCCTCTATGCTTAATAATTATCCTTCTAATGTTATGGGTTTATCAGTTTTTAATTTTCCTAGTTGAAGTTTGAGATAACATTTGCAATACAGTCCTATTTTTAAAGGTATTGATAGTAGAGTTGGGTTTGCATGGCCCTAGACACAGGTACACACATATGCGTACTCTGCACGCAGGCTACCAAAGTAGCCATTGAAAGTAGAAATGACAGTGGGGACTTCTAGGAGACCAAGATCAAAATAAAAAAGAGAGGAGGGGGGCTTCCCTGGTGGCGCAGTGGTTGAGAGTCCACCTGCCGATGCAGGGGACACAGGTTCGTGCCCCGGTCCGGGAAGATCCCACATGCCGCAGAGTGGCTGGGCCCGTGAGCCATGGCCGCTGAGCCTGCACGTCCGGAGCCTGTGCTCCACAACGGGAGAGGCCACAACAGTGAGAGGCCTGCGTACTGCAAAAAAAACAAAACAAAACAAAACAAAAAAAGAGAGGAGGGAAAAGGAAGAAAACTAACAAGTGTTTTATTGAGCCTTTCATGTTATCAGTTACTGTGCTAAAATGCTCATTTAATCCTTACAACAACTTTATTATTACCCTCACTTTACATTGGAGAAAAATAAACTGTGAAGGGGATATTACTCCTATTTGGCAGATGAAGAAACAAAGGATTGGAAATTGGGATCAAAATCACAGAGTTAAAGTGTCAAAGCAGGTTGAAAAACCCAAAATTAGCTGAATTCCAAAGCCTGTGGAATTAATCATTGCAGGTGGTAGACAGATTCTAGGGTAGCCCCCATGATTCCCACTTCCTGGTGTTCAAAACTTTGTGTAATTCCTTCTTCTTAAGTGTGAGCAAAATTTGTGACTTGCTTCTAAACCATAGAACATGGTGAAGATAGAATATCATTCTGTATTGCTAGATGACTCACTTTAGAGAGTTTAGAGACATGTCTTGCTGGTTTGATGAAATAAGCAGTCATGGTGAGAAAACCTATATGGCAAGGAACTGCAGGAGGCCTCTAGGAGCTGAGGGCAGCCCCCAGACAGCAAGAAGCTAGGGTTCTCAGTCCTACAATCACAAGAAAAGGAGTTCTGCTAACAACATGAATGACTTTGGAAGCAAATTCTTCCCCAGTCAAGCCTCCAAATGAGAACACAGCATAACTGATGTTTTGATTGCAGCCTTTTGAGATCCTGAGCAGAAGACCAAGCTAAACTGTGCCCAGACTCCTGACTCACAAAATCATAACATCATAAATATGTGTTATTTTAAACTACTAAGTTTTGATAATTTGTACACAGCAATAGAAAACTAATACACCATGCTACCTTGGTTTTCCTTGTCTTGGAGCACAGTAAATTATTAGTAAATGGTAGTTGCTATTATGGTAATCAAATGAAAATGTGGAGTATCAGTGTCAAAGAGAAATGTAACAGGACAATTTAACAGAGTTAAATAATTGTTTCCAAAGTAATCAAGCAGCTGATTTAGAAGATGCAAACATCTTCTAACACTAGAAATGTTATAATATTTCACGTGATAATTATACACTTAGTAATTGTTGGGAGTAATATACAAGCTTTCAGTATTCCATCATTTTTTTAACTTTATTTTTTATACAGCAGGTTCTTATTAGTCATCAGTTTTATACACATCAGTGTATACATGTCAATCCCAATCGCCTAATTCATCACACCACCATTGGCTTTTCTTTTTAATACTGAAATGATTCAAGGCATAACAAGTGAACATATTAATTAATTTGAAATTTATCTACTTCTAAATTAAATTACTTGTCCAGTTAACAGTTTTTTGTTTTGTTTTATTTTTGGCAAACCTGATCATTACCATTTACTTTTACATTTAGATTCATGATTATGAACTGTTCTGTGGAAAAGTAAAAATAAAATCATGCTGGATCTCTGAAAGAACTAAGTGCAATACTCAGTGTGTATTTTCTTCCTATGGTATGTTATCTACAGATGGATAATGAGGAAAGCAAACCAGTCTGTCTTCTTCTAGTGTCTGGGAGATACTTCATGGCTATTGTCTAACCCAAGTGCCAACTACAGCAACTTGGAATCTTTTTGAAACAAGGTGGGGTATAATATAAATGCAAATATTTTTTAAAAGGCCAAACTGCCAGGTGTAAGGCAGCTTTTGAACTATTGTTGATTTCCTGATATGGTTCCAAAATATAGGAACCTGCTATATTTCTTAGTATAATCTGTGAACTGATTCCAGATTTAAAGTGAAGTATTCTCCTTTCTGGCCTTTGATGAAATTTGGTGAGTCTTTCCTTGATATGTTCATAATGTAACATAATGTTCATAATGTAAACTCATCTGATTTTATATGAGATTGAGGATTTAGGAGGATTTCTTATTTTAAAATTAAATTTAGTTCATATTGGAGATGATATTCTCATTCTCCTTATTACAAAACTGTAGAGAATTGACTTGAAAAACATACTGTAAGAATTTCCTCAGCTATTTTTGTTGCTTGCTTCTCTTTTATCCTTCCCTTCCCCCAACTTTAGCTCCTTAGTGTATAAATTATTATTTCACAAAGAGTTATGTTTGCAGTTTTCAAAGTGACTTCTTAGAAGTGAAATTTGAATCATTTTTTTTAATCCCCAAAGGTAAGACTTATATTTTCACTTTTGATTTGTTAAGTGTCTTATAAATGCCTGAAACTTTGATATTTTTAGGCAAAGAAATAATTTCAAAATTGAACGAAATCTTCCTAAAATTAAGACATAAGCACTCAAATGGCCCTTTCCTCTCTTTTAAAAAATATCCTAAGACATTCCCTTTTTTGTGGATTGTATTTTATTGGATTAAGATTACCAGCCCTCTGAAACCCGGCTAAATTGGATTACCGTTGAGAATCACAGGGAGGAGGTATTAATAATATACACACACTTCAAGCATCTCAGTCAAATAGCAGGAATAACTGATTTCAGTGCCAGAGAAGTTTGATAGGTGCCTGGAAGGAAGGCCTGGAACTAGGGGAAAACTTAGAACTTGGTGAGGGAAGGCCTCGAGAGAGACAATGCAGTTTCCAGAGTCCAGTGGATTGTTGGGGAGGGGTCACCTTAAACCTTTAAAAGGACGCTTAACTGGGAAATTCTGAGCAGGCTTCACTTTGAAGGGGGTGAAAAGAGAGGTGGAATGTTGTGGAAGTATCTCCTTTAATAGGCGCTGGGTGGTTGAGGGATGTTTGGAGTCAGTTGGTCTAGGGGGTGGGCGAAGGCCACCCTGAGGGTTCGCGGACCGTCCCTGGGAAGGCGGCAGACGGCACCTGGCTGCCGCCGAGAGCACCTCGGGGTGGGGGAAGGGTCGTGGGGAAAAGTCGAGTTCAGCGTGGGTTTCTCTCTTTGCCTGGAGGACTATTAGAAGAGATTAGAGGAGGCGCCGAGCAGCCGCGCGGGGTATTCCCCGCTCCGGGGGAACGCCGGCGGCGCGAGCGCCGGCCCCGGCCTTCTCCTGAGGCGGCGAGAGCTACCCCCGGTCCGGGCCGCGGCCTCCCGCCCCGGCGGAGCCGCGCGGTGGATTGTGGGCTGGGGGCTGCGGCGGCCTCACTGCGGCCTCGGACACTGTCTCCCCGGACCTAGCCGGGCCGAGGCAGGCGGAGGGGGTGAGGGGAAACAGTGGAGCAGGGAGCAGAAGCGCTAGGGTAGTGGTCGCGGCGCGGCGGCGGCGGCGGCGGCGGCGGCGGCTCCTCTGGAGGCCGGGGATGTGGGAGAGGCGGTGGCAGGAGCGGCGGAGGCGGCGCTGCGGACCCGGGGGAAACTGCTGGCTGACAGGACACCCGGGAGAGACGTGAGGGAGCCGCCGCTGCCGCCTCTCACCCCCGAGCGGAGCTGGGCTCGAGAGGGCGGCCCTGTGCTCCCCCAGCCGACTAGCCAGCCGGCGCGGGGCGGGGGCGGGAAGCCGGCTCGGGCCCAGCCGGGCTCCGGGCGGCGGCGGCCGCGGAGCAGCAGCCTCGGCGCGACGTGGAGGGTTGGAGGCGGCGGCGATGCACTAGGCCTCGCTCTGGGGCTGCTGCCCGGGACCCGCAGGTAGGTGTCGGGCCGGCCCAGCGCTTCGCGGCCCACCCTCACCCCGACCTCCTGTAGAGGGAGGACCGAGACCCCACCCCCTCTGTCTCCTCCCCTGCCGGAGCCGGCAGAGTTTCGGTCACAACTGACCAGCGCCGAAGCTTCCATTCCTCCCGGCTACCACCACCTCCTCTTCCTTCTTACTCTCCCTCCGGGATCGGGGCCGGCAGCTGTGCTCCTCGCTTCCAGCCTGCGGCCGCTACGCCGTTCTCGCCCCTCTCTCCCCTCTCGGGGATCCGGGCTGTGGAACCGCCACCACCCGCCTTAGACGCTGCCCCCAAACTTTCCCTTTCTTTTTCTAGCTGGGCCGTTACCCCTTTTTGATCCTACTGGAATAATTTAAATTAAAAAAGTCATTTTTTCCCCCTGGCGAAAGCCAGCCCAGAAAATAACTCGGTGTTTTGCAGTTTTGCAATTTAGTTCGCAATCATTTGTTCAATAATTAATTTTTCTTCAGTTATGTGTCTTTCCATCTCTGCATTGGTACAAAGGCAGGCCTTCCCTGCCCTCCTGTCGTTGACAAGGGAACTTTTGCCTGCCCATTATAATTAACACTTGGTCTGTCCGTGTACTGAGTTCGGGATGGTATTTTTAGAATTTTGGTTGACCCGGGTTGCAATTATTTTTAAAGTTCCCCTTTCACCAGCTTTATTTTGGTCTTTATTGGGGCTCTCCTTACTTTCGAAGAATTAAATTGGAATGTTTTTTGCTTTTAATTGGTTCTATATCTGATTTGTCAAACCCCAGGGCAATCTTAAGAGTAAATGCTTACAAGGCAAGTGATGTCATGATAATATACTGAGATATGTGTTATTGTGGTAACTTAAACTGCAGATTTTGATGGACAGTCAGGTTGACTTTTATATCTGATGAAGTGTTCTAGTTGGAAAAGTATCTTCAGAGCCTTAATGACTCCTAAGCAGTTATGATAGAACGAATGATGGGATTTGTTTGTTTGACTGTATTTGTATTGCAGTCAGAGTCTGATTTCCTAGAAATAGGTATTACTTGATTGTTCATAGTGGTCATCATTGCTAATGATAGGTTTTGGTAAAAATGATCAATGCGTGCAAATTTTGGGCGACTGATAGTTGTGGTTTGAGGGATTAGATGTTTGCGATTTTATTGTGATTTGGCTGTTTTAAAATTATGCTTGTTAATTTCAGAATTATTGCACTATCAGGACAGACATTACGATCTGAGGGTCACTTTTAAAAGAAATAAATGTTTTATGGTTTTCTTTATAAAGAATGCATTACAAAACTATAAAGACTGTTCACATTTTCTTGTTGTTGATGATATCAATATATTTTGGTCTTGGAGAGGTATTGTTACTCTAACACTGGGCTTTCTGAAGTGTTTTCTGTTGCTTTTAAATTATCCAAAGTTTACTAAGAAAAGATGATTAAATTTGCATATGTTTGTTTTCTGGAAAAGTTAAGGTTTATTTCTGAATAGGTATTAAGTTTTTATGTCAGAATTAAAATCAAATCTTACATAACTCTTGAAATGGCAAACTGCAGAATTTGCTCTTAATCACATTCCTTTCCTATCAGTAAAAGTTGATTAAAATTCTTTTCCTGCTTTTAGCTTTTTACATACTTTGAGTAAAAATACACTTATTTAAAGTGTTAAATTCATCCATTTTTAGTATATTTACATAATTGTGTAACCATCACCATAATCTAATTTTAGAATATTTTCATCACCCCAAAAAGAAACTCCCCATACTCCCCACCCCAGCCCCAGACCTAGGCAACCACTAATATACTTTCCATCTCAATGAGTGAATTGTGGTTCACTCATAAATAGTATCAGCTCCCTGAAAAGTTTTTCTTTTAAGGTTAATTTCCATGTTTAAAATAGTTCTGGACAGTAAATAATCAACTGATCACTGGTATTAATAAGTGATGTTTTAAACAGTTGATATACTGTTTGGTTGTATTCCTCATGGATTGCTATAAAGAGTGGAGAAAGAAAAAAGTTAGGATTAATGACTTAAGTGATCTCAGGAGGTGGTTTAGTCAGCTGGGAGTCAGTAAGTAAAAGTTGAAGGAGTATTTTTGCCATTGGATATTAGGGCTGGAAAAGATCTTAAAGGTCATCAGCTTACTTCCTGCTTGCTTCGCAAATAGATGGCAGGAACCAGATGAGGAAATCTGAAGAGTGGAAGGTTGAATCTCTAGAATGCGTGGCTCGAGAACCACAGTGAGACAATATAAGGCAAGAAATGGGGATTTGCAAGTTAGAACTGTTTAGATCCTATGTATATATAAGTATGTATGTATATATGTATGTAAGTATTTGACATTTTACTAGCAGAGTAGGGAGAGAACTGGACATTCCCCAACTTTGGGATGGAGGGGAAGAGGTGACAGTAGATGCGATTCATGTTACAAAATCCTCTAAAATGCTTTAACCTAAAGGAGGATGGCATATATATTATTTAGCTATCTTTTTGTACTATTACCATCTTATTTTTAAAAATCCAAATTTTAAAAACAAAATTAATTTTTAAAAATTATACAGGGCTGGTTGGAGGCCTCCTTTTTCAAAGACCCAGGACCCTAACATCTAAACCAATGGTACTAAAATAGGGGCAGTTTTGCCCTCTAAGGAACGTTTGGCAGTGTCCGAAGACATTTTTCATTGTCACAACTGAGGGTGCGGTGCTATTGCTAAATATCCTAGGATGCACAGGATATGTCCTACTCCATCCTACCCCACACACACAACAAAGAATTATCTGACCCTACATATCAGCAATGTTCTAATCCTGTAGTTTGTGTTATTCTGGTAAGGGCCTGAGCAAATGTTCTTGACTCCCACCAGATTGGAAAATATTTTCAGTGGGCATTGTTTGGTGGGTTACATTAAACTTTAGGTCCTCTAGCAATTCTCTCTCTTTGCAGGGGTAGGTGGTTGAGGGAAAATTAAAAGGAAATCTGTGACATAATGCAGATATTCTTTAGTCTGTTTAGTTGTCTTCAAATCTGAAGTAAAAAAATTTTTTCCTGAAAATGGCAGCCTTACTTTACTGCAGATTTGAACTATTATGTTTTGAATTGTTCATTACTGGTGCATAGGTTTTTGAAATTGGAAATAGATAAATAGTATTTTCTCTATCTAGATTTCTTTTCCTGGTAGCTTCAACTGCAAATAAAGGAGAGAAGTAAGCTAAAGTGTTTTAATTAATTAATAGTGTATGTTGTGATGCAGAAAAATTCAAAGCTTGTACACGAATCTCATCTTTTTTTTTTTTCTTATGGGCCCCTTTTGACTCTAATTTCTTTATAACAAGCTTAATTTGGTGAAAGAAGAAGAAAAGATTGAAAAGTTGGAATCACTTTTGCTATTTACCAGCCTTATGTCTTTAGATAAATTACTCAATCTTTCTGAGCCTCAGTTTTCTCATCTATAAAGTAGGAATAGTGATAATTCCTGTATTATAAAGTTATTGTGAGAATTAAATGAGGTAATGTGTGTTAAGATGCTATGTCAACTGTAAAATTAGTTAGTTAGTTAATGTTAGTTAATGTACCTGAAAGTAATATAATGTTATATGTCAATTATACCTCAGTTAATAAAAAAAAGAGTTACTTGTTTCAGAAGAATCAAATTAGATGGTGCCAAAGCA
Source organism: Lipotes vexillifer (assembly GCF_000442215.2). NCBI lineage: Eukaryota > Metazoa > Chordata > Mammalia > Artiodactyla > Lipotidae > Lipotes > Lipotes vexillifer. The sequence goes on from NW_006791012.1 coordinate 4,734,382, forward strand.
GGAATATAGAAAGCTAGGCAGAGAATAGTAACTGCTGACAACCTCTCTAGGGAGAAAAGAGAAGTTCTAAGAATATATTGCTAACAAACTAGTAAAAGGACTAGTATTATCACCATAATCTGGAGCTCTTCCAACTAGGGGCAGACTGACTTCCTTCAGTAGCACCTGAGGGTATCACTATTACAACACAGTATAAAACTGATTATTGGGCTTTCCTGGTGGCGCAGTAGTTGAGAGTCCGCCTGCCGATGCAGGGGACGCGGGTTCGTGCCCCGGTCCGGGAAGATCCCACATGCTGCGAAGCGGCTGGGCCCGTGAGCCATGGCCGCTGAGCCTGCGCGTCTGGAGCCTGTGCTCTGCAACGGGAGAGGCCACAACAGTGAGAGGCCCGTGTACCACAAACAAACAAACAAACAAAACAAACAAAAAAACCCTGATTATTAAAATGGTGAAATTAAGTTAAAGAATAGGTTACCTTGTTTTCAAAATATGCTGTTTGAAAAGTCATAAAAATGTATAATTTAAGAATTAAAAATTTCAAAAGTGCCTTATACAAAAAGTTTTAGCCTTATCAAGAGTAAGCTATAGTTATCTGCATCAGTTACCTTGCTGGGAATAATTCCTTCTGTCTTCATTTACTATTCATGCCTTTCTTCATATTTTAAGGGTTGTATATGAATATTGTGGTAATTCATCATATTTTATGATGTTTTTCTCATGAGGAGTGAATAAAGTAAAATTTTGAAATCATAATAGTTATGTCAAGAAAGTTTGTGCCCTTGTTTGTTTTGTTTTGTTTTTATTTTGTTTTGTTTTTCAATTTGGCTAAGTAAAATCCTAAACTATAGCAGTGTCAGTTGGAATGGAGAGCAAGGGATGGATTTGTGATGAATTTTAAAGGTAGAATCCATAGGACAGTTCAAGTTGGTATAGATTTTGAAGAATGTGGAGAGGTCAGGGAGTTAAGTTGGCTCTAGTGTTTCTAGCTTGGTAAACTACATAGATGGTGTTGTTAACTGAGCTAGAGAAGGAATAACATTTTTGGCAGGTAGGGGAGGGTGGATAAAGATGGTAGATAATGAATTTAAGTTTTGGATATATTGAATTTTAGGTATCTCTGAGACTTGTAGGTGAAGATGCCCAGTAGGCAGTTACAAATTTGGGTATGGAATACTGAAAAGAGTATATCTTGAATCTACCCAGTTTTCTCCGTCTCCTCTACCATTATCTGAGTTCAGGCTACTGTCATCTCTCACCTACATTACAAGTTTCCTATTTGGTCTCTTCTAGTATTAGTCTTCTCCAATCCATTCTCAGTGCTATAATCAGTGATTTTTCTTAAGCACAAATTTGATTATATCATTCCTCAGCTTAAATTATTTCTGTGACTTTCCTCATGATGAAACCCACATTCCTTATTCCTTTAACAGATTTATAAATTCATTTAAGTTCTTTTCCCAACTTATCTCTCTAGCTTAGTGACTCTCCACAACTCCCTGTTCCCCTAAAATAGACAGATTGAATTACTTGTGGTTTCTGGCAATAAGCTCTCTCTTCCCTCCAAGCCTTTGCACTACTGTTCACTATTCCTGAAGGGTTCTCCTTATCACACCCTTTCTCCCCTTCATCTATCTGACTCATTTCTACTTATGTTCAGTTCTTAGTAAGCCTTCATTTGTGCATTATTATTATTATTGAAAAATTTTAAACCCACAGAAAAGTCAAAAGAATAGTAGAACGAACACACACACACACACACACACACACACACACACACACCCCACACACACCCCTTTGCCAAACCTGAAAACAGGATGTAGGTATTATTTTATTTATTTATTTATTTATTTTTTTTCTTGCGTTATGCGGGCCTCTCACTGTTGTGGCCTCTCCCATTTGCGGAGCACAGGCTCCGGACGCGCAGGCTCAGTGGCCATGGCTCACGGGCCCAGCCGCTCCGCGGCATGTGGGATCTTCCCGAAACGGGGCACGAACCCGCGTCTCCTGCATCGGCAGGCGGACTCTCAAGCACTGCGCCACCAGGGAAGCCCTGGGATGTAGGTATTATGATGCTTCATTCCTAATACTTAAGCATGCATTTCCCAGTTACAGGGACATTCTCTCACATAACCACAATACCATTATGATACCTAAGAATGTCAACAATTACTCAATAACATTATTCAACATATAGTCCATACTTAAATTTTCCCATTTGTCACAAAATTAGAGCTTTTTTTCTCCCTTTAAGATTCAGTCAAGATTCATGCATTGCATTTGGCTTGTATGTCTCTTTAGTCTCTCCCAATCTGGACTAGTCCCACTGTCTCCCTTTCTTCTTGGGTTTATCTTTTGAAAAGTAGAGGCATTTGTCCTCAGGTATCTTCCATATTCTGAATTAGTCTGTTTCTTTATGATTCGATTCTGGTAGAATATTTCTGGCAAGAATACCACACAGATGATATATATACCCACCACTTTATCACATCAGGAGACGCATAATGTCAGACTGTCCCCTGTTGGTGATTCCAGCTTGATCACTTGGTAAAGGTGAGAACTGACAGATCTCTGCTATTTAATACATAATTGATAGTGTGATACTTCATTGCCATGTAAATATCCTGTTCCTAACAATCTTTTAAACTAATGGTTTTAGCATCCATTAATGATCCTTGTTTGAATCAGTCATTGCATTGGAAGGTTACAAAGGGTGATTTTTCTAATTCTTTCATTCCATCTACATTTATTACCTTCATTGATTTTTGAGAGCAGTGAGGTCAGGTTAGATGAAGACTGAATGTAAGCAATTGAATTTAGAAATCAGGTCGTTCCTCACTTTTTCCAGAGCCAAGTGAGTGGTGAAGATGGAAGATGGATAACTAAGGAGGTAGACCAGAGAGAAAATAGAGGTTTGCCAGTGAAGGGGAGGCAAGAAGAAGTAGCTTGAATAGATAGAGTTGAAGGAAAGAACTTTAATTTAGTACTTAAACATTTTTTTGATGGATTGATGAGATTGACAATAGGAGAGTCAGGAGAGTCAGGGAATAATTAATAGGACAAGGTCTCAGATGAAGTGCAGAAAGATGAGATCAAGAACAGCAGGTTGGGGGATTAACTCTGGAAAAGAATAGACACCTATACTGTACCTCAGAAAGTTAGGAGTTGTGTATAGGTGAGAATTAGGTATGTTTGGATATGGATGGAAGAAGTCATATCTGAGGACTTTTTTTCATTGCTATGTGGTAGACATTTACTTTTTGAGCGTGAGATTGATGGAGGTAAGCTAGGGGACATGAGAGTAATGAAAATTTGTTATGAATACTGTGGGGATTGGGAAAGAGAAGTGCTTGAGGATAAATAAGTGAAAGGACTGCTAAGCAGAGCCTCATCTGAGATTGGAACTCATAAATGTATAATCTGCACGTTTTACATAAATTTCCTCTGGCAGTGTTCTGCAGCCAGGAACAAAGCAAAGACAGATTGTATTGAAGATGGATGAGGGAAGAGAGAATTGAACATCCAAGGGAGACTGTTGAAGTAATTGACCATGAGATCCAAGCTAAGTGGAGAAGCTTGTGAGGCAGAACTGGGCTAAGAGACCCAAACAGTGGGGAGAGGAGGTATAGAGGTAATATCAAGCAGTAATTAATTAAAATGCTAATTTATTGTTGGTTTGGGGTTATAGTACTAATAAACTTTATAGTTATTTACTTTATACCTCAAACTAACATTTAATATTTTCATTCTTGAACCACTTACTGACTCACTGCAGGTGAGTTTCTAGCTATTTTGCTTTATTTTCTCTAAAAAAAATTTCTTGAATGCATCATCTTTATTATTATTTAACATTTATAGAGTACATACTTGTTTAGATTATTTGAAGACCCTTCTTTTCAAGGATCTAGCTACAAAATGTATTTTATTTACAAAGATAGACTTAACACTAGATTGTTTTTACTCTAGAAAGAAGCAAGGCAGGGATAACCTAAAACAGTGGATAAATCCTAGTGTCATTTTTGTCTTTCTTAGGAAAACATTAATTTATAATTTTCTCTTAGCAACTATTTTCAAGGTAGGGTCGATTATACAGATTTTCTTTTAAATTTACTCTTTTTGTAGAAATGTTAATAAGTATCTACTGGTTTGCATATTTAAGACATTTGTATTCTCCAATAACTTTGAATGAGTGATTTTAGGATTTATTTGTTAACCTCTGGTCAAGACACCAAGAACACAATACCAGTGTTCTCATCTGATTTACTTTGACAAAAATTTCACTAGTAATACAGTAATATCAATGCCCTAAAGGAGTATAATAAAGCATCCAAGTTATATTTTGATTTCATTCAATATTTTACATGCTAGAGACAGATTTTTTTCACAATACAGTTTTATCATTCAGTTCCAGGCCTGTGAACCCTTCATTATTTTCAACGGCTGCTATAGTATGTTATTTTAGTGTATTAAGTCTCTGATGAGTGCTGGGGAAAAAAGACATTGTTTTTATTTTTAATAACATCTAGATTTTAAAAATATATTTATGTTGTTTTTTGAGGATATTTGTGATTTTATTCCTGATAAGAATGTCACACGTGAAATAGTACTTATAGCCATTTAAAAATACATAAATTTAATATTACAAATATTTATACTTTTTATCCTTCTGGCCAAATTTCTCTCTTACTGTTCCTTCTTGTTGCTAAATCAAAGTAAATAAGGAACTTGAGGAAACACCTGTATTCAGAGTTTCCTACAAGGCCCAGGGTCTCATACATGTCAAATGGGAATGTAAGGAAAAAGCAAATTAGATTAGCACAACTTTGTTCTTATTTTCTGTTCCTTTAGCTTCAACTTGATTTCCCACAATTTAGAAATACTGATATATGCAAGAAAAAAAAAAAAACCACGCTGTAATGTCCAACCAAAGATCGATGTGATGGAAGTTAGTAGAGATTATTTTTTAATCATAGTAATTTAAAATATCTCAAATATGTCATATTTTAAGAAGCACTTGCTTGACATAAATCACAGCAAGATCTTTTTTGATCCACCTCCTAGAGTAATGGAAATAAAAACAAAAATAAACAAATGGGACCTAATGAAACTTCAAAGCTTTTGCACAGCAAAGGAAACCATAAACAAGATGAAAAGACAACCCTCAGAATGGGAGAAAATATTTGCAAATGAAGCAACTGACAAAGGCTTAATCTCCAGAATATATAAACAGCTCATGCAGCTCAATATTAAAAAAACAAACAACCCAATCCAAAAATGGGCATAAGACCTAAATAGACATTTCTCCAAAGAGGACATACAGATGGCCAAGAAGCACATGAAAAGCTGCTCAACATCACTAATTATTAGAGAAATGCAAATCAAAACTACAACGAGGTATCACCTCACACCAGTTAAAATGGGCATCATCAGAAAATCTACAAACAACCAATGCTGGAGAGGGTGTGGAGAAAAGGGAACCCTCTTGCACTGTTGGTGGGAATGTAAATTGATACAGCCACGATGGAGAACAGTATGGCGGTTCCTTAAAAAACTAAAAATAGAATTACCATATGACTCAGCAATCCCACTACTGGGCATATACCCAGAGAAAACCATAATTCAAAAAGACACATGCACCCCAATGTTCACTGCAGCACTATTTACAATAGCCAGGTCATGGAAGCAACCTAAATGCCCATTGACAGATGAATGGCTAAAGAAGATGTGGTCCATATATACAATGGAATATTACTCAGCCATAAAAAGGAACGAAATTGGGTCATCTGTTGAGACTGGATGGATCTAGAGACTGTCATACAGAGTGAAGTGAGTCAGAAAGCGAAAAACAAATATTGTATATTAACGCATATATGTGGAACCTAGAAAAACGCTACAGATGAACTGGTTTGCAGGACAGAAATTGAGACACAGATGTAGAGAACAAACATATGGACACCAAGCGGGGAAAGTGGCAGAGGGTGGTGGTGGTTGTGTGATAAATTGGGAGGTTGGGATTGACATGTATACACTGATGTGTATAAAATTGATGACTAATAGGAACCTGCTGTATAAAAAAAAAAAAATCAAGTCATCCAATGATGGAATGACCCAGTTGATTGTATGACTGACTTGACCAATAACAGAGTGATGTGAGTAACAAAGAGATCTGTAAGTCATTTTATTTATAGGAAATTTTTAAATTCTAAGAACTATTCTGAAGACTCATCATGAAGTTATCTTGCTTACTTGGTGAATTTAGATCTATTTTTAACAAATCACAAACCTGTATAGTGTTAGTACACATTCTGAGGGCTTTAAAAAGATCTTCCTTATGTGATTATTTAGGTGATTTTTCCCTTTACTTATTGAATGTATGTGCATCTGTATGTGAGCATGCACATGTGTTGGGAAATATAAGTAAAAAAAAAAAAAAAACAAAAAAGCACTTGCCACAACATTTTTGGAATTTTAAGAGCCAATTTCTGGTAAATGGTATAGTTAAGCTTCTTTCATACAGCTAAGACACAAATAATAAACTTCTCTACTATATAAGATTTATCATCTGACAGAATCGAGTTTAATCGTAATTTTTTTTTTTTTTTTTTCGGTACGCAGGCCTCTCACTGTTGTGGTCTCTCCCGTTGCGGAGCACAGGCTCCGGACGCACAGGCTCAGCAGCCATGGCTCGCAGGCTCAGCCGCTCCGCGGCATGTGGGATCTTCCCAGACCCGGTCACGATCCCGTGTCCCCTGCATCGGCAGGCGGACTTTCAACCACCGCGCCACCAGGGAAGCCCCATAATTTTTAAAGTACTTAAAATGTTAAAAAATTGTATATCATATACATTATTGCTCACAGTTATCTTAATACTGAAGCTAAAATTTAAACCTAAAGATTTGGGCTTTCAAGAAATACTAACAAATTAATGCTATCATATAAATAAGTACTTGTCTTCTCATCTTGATAGCCCATAGTAGCATATTTGTCCCTCATTGCAGCTCAGGAATTATCCTTTTGTTAACAAAAATAGTAAATTATACTGATGAAAAGTGTCTTTTTCCTTGAGTAATAATTTTCTAGCAGTCCCAGTCTTATAATATTATTTGAACCTAAAACTGCCCTAAAAAATAGTCTTTAAAAAATGATCACAATCAGATGTTAATTGTTGCTATCATTTATTTTTAATACAAGATGGACATAGAGGACTTCCCTGGCGGTTCAGTGGTTAAGGCTTCATCTTTCAACACAGGGGGTGCAGGTTTGATCCCTGGTTAGGGAGCTAAGATCCCACATGCCTCGTGGCCAAAAAACCAAAACATAAAACAGAAGCAATACTGTAACAAATTCAATAAAGACTTTAAAAGAAATGGTCCACATCAAAAAATATCTTTAAAAAAAACCCAACAAGATGGACTTGTTCTTCTAAATAATTGTTATTGGATCAGTAATTGATCTGATAAGGAGAAAAAGAAGACAGAAAAGTAGAGCACTGGGTGTCTGAAATGGGTGGGAGGCAGTAGTGAAAAACATAGGTTTTTTGGGGTTTTTTTCTCTCTCCGGAGAGGCAGTGTGGTTTGGTGACAGAGACATGGAATTTTGAATCAGAAGATCTGAATGAATGCAAGTCTCATCTTCACAACTAAGTAGCTAAATGGTTTGAAGCCAAGTTACTCTTTAACCTGTTTCTCTATCCACATAATAGGGATCAATGATTCATTCATTCACAGATTCACTCAGAAATGTTTTTCTTGCTAGGTTGTTGGGAAGACCAACAAAATAATCTGAATGAAAGCAAGCAATTATGAACCATGAAGTGTTTAGTCAAATGTTAGTAATGATGTAATTCATTTTATTATTGTCTTTCTGTTGCTTCCCTCTCCTCTGCCCTCCTTCCTTATTTCATAGATAACGTATTTTCATTGCACTCTTGATCTTAGGACCTCAGAGAATTTTCACAACTAGTGGTAGGAGTGAGGCAATCCAGGTTCACCCAGGTCCCAGCTGATCTGCCTGCCCATCATGGATAAGGGCATTAGGCAGAAGAGTAGGATGGAAGGCAACTTTTCTGGATCAGCTTGTTAATTTTCTTACTGCTGCCTGACAAAGTCCTGTTTTTCTCAAGGTGGGGCATAGCCCAATGTGCCTCATAGTCTCTGGGTATGATTATTCTTTATCTTTTTTTCTGCTTCCTCCTCTCCACCCCATCCCATTCCCATGAGTATCTAACTCTTCTTTCTCTCTCATCTCCTTTCTCCACCACTTTTTCTTGTTTCTTTTAATCTCACCCTTCAGTTGATTTCTTGCTGTTTGCCTATAAATGTGCTCCAGTCTCCCATGGCCTAAATAATTCTTGCTCAACTCTAATCGCTTTTCTTTCATCACCAAAAATATGTTGATATTGTTGCTTTTGTTACTTCATCACTTACTTAACCTCTTGTGGTATGGCGTCTGCCCCAAACACTGTCCTAAGACTGTTCTAATCCAGTATCCTTTCTGAAGTTAATAACCTTCTTGACCTCTCTGTCTGCAGCATGTTGACACTACTTTTCACACTTTCTTCCTGGACACTTCTCCCTTGGCTTCTGTGGGATGGTTTTTCTGATTGCTTTCTTCCTTACCTCTTACAAGTATTTGCCCCACCCCTTGCTCTGAGCTCTCATTGGCCCTCTTTTTCTGCACTTTCTTCCTTTGTAATATTACTTTCCTGCGACTAGAATTATTTACACTATTATTTCTGTAATGTAATTGAACTAGGAACGGTGATGCAAAATTCAGGGAGGCAGGATTCTGTTTACTACAAGAGATAATTTTTTTCCTAAAACAATTATAGTTGTTTTGTAGTAATAATCTGCTTTTGAAGTAGTCAGTTCTCTATTACTGAATGTTTTCAAGTGGAGGCAGAAAGACCCCTTGTAGAAAGTATTCATATATTAGGTAGAAAGTTGAGCCAGATGATCTCTGAAAGTCCCATCCAACTCAGAGATTGTAATTTTTATATCATCCACTCTACTCCCATGGACTGAATTTTGACCTTTATTCAAATGTCTTCCAAAGCATTATTTCTAGCTTCTCTGCCTCATCATCCCTCTTCTCTCTCACAAACAGTTTTTATCAAAAATTGCTTCTGTTTTAGGCTACTATTTATTCTAGCTTCATCATCATTTTCCACTGTTTTTTCTTTCCTTTTACTGGCATGGCTTTGAGGACCACTGTTCCATCCTTTGACTACTTTTCTGACAGTAAATTATATCTGCCCATATTGGTTTGCTTCCCTCCGCCCAACCCAAACTAGGGGCACTCAAGCAAGGGACACCAATAGAGGAGGCTTAGAAGCCTAAAGTTTAAATTTATTTTAAAACTTTGTATGGCACAGTCCAAATGTTAAGGCTTAAGATGTTTATAATGGTAAATAGTAGTAGTTGCAATTATTTATTGAATGTCTACTATGTGCCAAGTACATAGATTATGTAAATTATATTTCATTTAAATGTTACAACATTCCTATGAGGAAGACACTGTTGCTGTCCCATTTTATAAATGAGGAAACTGAGAGGAATGTAACAAAGTTGTCAGAGGTCACACAACTAATAAATGACAGAGATCTAACTCACTTTATGGCCAGTTTTCTTAACCAATATATTATACTGTGTTACAGGAAAGGTAGAAATCTAGAATCAAATATTAGAAAGTTAGGTAACGTTATACAAACAAGGTAGCGTATTTTCGACTTAGGTTTTTAGATTGTTTTGAATACACGTGAACTTATATGAGACATTGTTAGTGGCTTGTGTGTGCTTACCTCCTTTTCCATGAGAGTCATTCATTTATTCATTCATTCATCCAACATTCATCTGTGCTGGGTGTGGTATAGGCAGATAAATGAAACAAATATAATTTTATGATGTAGAGAGAGAGAGAGAGACAGGAAATAAGCAGGTAAATAAATAGTTATAATTTGAGAAAGTACTATAAAGTACACAAACCATAATGCAACTAGTAGAGAATAACAGGGATATGTGTGTTGGATGGGGGATAGAGTAAGGGGAGGATGTGCTTAGATACTGTGGTCAGGAAAAGCCTATTATATAACCACCATTAACATTTTGTCATATACTTTTTCATACATTATACATAGCTATATAAAGTTTTTATATCAAAATGAGATTGTACTATATATTCTGTTTTGTAATCTCATAATTGAGTCTTTTGAAACAATAGCCATTGTGTGTTAATTTCCTTACCTATTTCACTCTAACCTTTGCATTCTGCTTCCCTCCTCCCAACACCCCCGTATTGGACTTGATATTGCTTCCCAATGTGATGTGGTCACTTCCTAATTTCCAAATCTAAAGGAGGTTTTTTCCTTAGTGTTTTATTTGCCAATTCTGAGCTGATTTTTCTTCCCTGGTTTTTCTCCCACCTTCTTGGATGTTCCTTCTCGTCTTTATCACAAGCTTTTCTTTATATCTTTCTTTCACTTCTTTCTTCAGAAATGTTGGAGTCCTCCTAGGTTCTATACTTGGCCCTCCTCACTAATACTCTCCTAGAGTGATCTATTCAACACTCGTGTCTTAAGTCTATAATGACTCACTACAGTCTTGTGGATTAAGTCTAAACTCCTTTGTAAGATTCCACCCAGCTTAAGAAATATTCATTTTTTATCTAAAGAAAAAAGAAATGAACCTTTACTAATATTTATTATGAGGATTGATACCAGCATCTTCAATCAGTCTGTATGTTTATTTATCAGATAGTCAAATTACAGATAAGTGAGTAAGTAAGCTCAAGGGATTAAGAGTGGTATCCTTCACTTAGTTCATCCTTGTCATGTAATAGCCTTACATGAATAGTTAATTGGGTTTACAAATTATGCTCTCTAGTTTTAACTAAACCAACTCTTATAAAATGTTTAATTAACCTAAAATGATTCCTGAAGAGAAATCACATCTTGAATGAATACTAACAATGGAACCACAAATAAACAAAGCACAGAGTTGGATTCTCCTATTCTTAGTACAAGCTCTTCCATACATAAAAGTACTCAAAATAGCCGTCAAACTTAAGACTATGTTATGTATGTTTTGTGTTTTTTTTTTAATAAGAAAAAGCATTCCAAATTTGCTGGTCTTTTCAGAAATGGCATGTGACTGTCAGTAATATTTAACAAAACAGATAGTGAAACACACAGACACAAAACACAGACAGACAGATGCACACATTAAATCTGTTTCCACAGGGTGTTTTTGTTTGTTTTTATTTTTAAATAATGAATAAGAAAATTTATAATAGTAGTTGATCTTCTAGAAACACTCAAGCTATGGTAAATCTGTTTTGAAAACAGATGTTTGGAAATATTCCATCATTATGTTATTTTGTTAAATGATGAACTCTTTAAAAACCCAGACTGGAGTTTTCTACCCTGTTTTAAAAATCTCAAAATAGAGAGTTTAGGAAGTGTGATCAGTGATTTCTTCCATTTGGTTCTACATATATTTGTGAGTATCTTTTTAAATTTTCTATAATAGGCATTAAAAGCCAGGTATAAAAATAAATTGAACTTAGAGCCAAACCTTTGAATCACCATTTCATAAAGTTTAAATCAAGATTTTTAATAATAATGAGGTATAGTGAAATCACATTGCTATTGATTAAAAATAGAGTAAAAAGTACTTTTTGCCATTAATTAATAAACTAGATTATTTTTAAAAGTCTTTTCTCTCTATCTTTAAAAAAGTTCCATTTAGCACAATTTTTTTTTTTTTTTTTTTTTTTTTTTTTTTTTGCGGTACGTGGGCCTCTCACTGCCGTGGCCTCTCCCGTTGCGGAGCGCAGGCTCAGCGGCCATGGCTCACGGGCCCAGCCGCTCCACGGCATGTGCGATCTTCCCGGACCGGGGCACGAACCCGTGTCCCCTGCATCGGCAGGCGGACTCTCAACCACAGCGCCACCAGGGAAGCCCAAACTTTTTTTCTTTTTTTTTTTTCGGTAAGTGGGCCTCTCACTCTTGTGGCCTCTCCCACTGCGGAGCACAGGCTCCGGACGCGCAGGCTCAGCGGCCATGGCTCACGGGCCCAGCCGCTCCGTGGCGTGTGGAATCCTCCCGGACCGGGGCACGAACCGTATCCCCCGCATCGGCAGGCGGACTCTCAACCACTGCGCCACCAGGGAAGCCCCATTTAGCACAATTTTATATTACCTGCATTAATACAGTTGTACCCTATATAATTTGTAAACGATGATTGCTTAAAATTTTTTTAACTGTTGGGATACAGGATCAAAAAAGTTTGTAAATTGCTGATATAGATCGTAAGTATTCCAACTTCAAAGGAAAGCTAGTTTTCTGAGGGTTATAGTCATTAGAAAGATTCATAGTGGAGGAGGTATAAGGCTGAAACTGAACTTTTGTAATAGCATTGTTCCTGATTAATAAAGTGTCATAGTTAATCTTATGTGTGAACTTGGCTAGACTAAGGGATGCCCACTATTGATGGTAAAACATTATTTCTAAGTGTGTCTTTGAGGGTGTTTCTGGATGAAATTAGCATTTAATTCAGTAGACTGAGTAAAGAGATCTGCCCTTGCCAGTGTGAGCAGGCATCATCATCATCTAATCCTTTGAAGACCTGAATAAAACAGAAAAAGCAAAGTTCTCTCCTCTTGAGCTGGGACATTCGAATTATCTGGCCTTCATACATCAGAGCTCTTGGTTCTAGGCCTTTGGACTCCACGTCTTAATACCAGCAGCCGCCTGTATTTCAGGCCTTTGGCCTCAAACTGAATTTATACCATTGACTTTCCTGGTTCTCCAGCTTGCAGAAGGCAGATTGTAGAACTTCTTGGCCTCCACAACTGGGTGGTGAGCCAATTCCTTGAATAACTCTCTTATAAATATCTTATTGGGTCTGTTTCTCTGGAGAACCCTGACTAATAAATATAAAGTAATAAGTTTTCATAGGAAAACATTTGGAAAATTCCAAAAAAGCACAAACAAATAAAAATTTCTTATAATTTTGTCATTTGGCAGTAACCATTGTTAATATTGTGGTATATGTCCATGCAATTTTTTTGGAAATATGTATGCTTATTTTAAATTAGAAAATTGGGATCATACTGACATACTGCTTTGAAAACTCTTTCCACTTAACAATATATGTTAAACATTTTTGTGTTATTAAATATTTTGCAATCGTATTTCAAAAAATTCTTAATTGTGGTAAAAAATCAGGCTAGAAAGGAAGGTAAACATCAAATTGTAGAAATCCTTGAGTACCAGCTTGTAAAACTTGGCACTTGTTTGGAAAGTAATGAATAACTTTCCAAATGAAAGCAAAGGTTTTTGAGCTGAAGTATGACGGAATGAAAACATTCTAGAAGATTAATCCTAAAGCAATGTGCAGAATGGTCTAGACTGAAAGCAGAGACCAGTTAGAGGACCACAGTATGATAGAAGGCCCATAGAGGGCAGGCAAGTTTAGGTTTTATAAAGTAGGGTATATTATAAAGTAGGGTATCACTTCTGAAGAATAGAAGGGAAGTAAAATGATTAGTTAGTATATCTGTGTTAACCACTTTGGTAGAGGGGGGAAAAAAAGACTTTTGCTATTACTTTACCTGTAATAGGCAATTTCATAGATAGTTCAGAGTTGGCTGTAAATGATTTTGTAATATCATTGTTCTCTGTAAGCAGCTAATATTATAGTGTAGAAGCAAGGGAAGAGATTTTTACACAGTATCTGGGTAATGCCTGTGGTAAATGGTTGTCCATCTCAGCTGCCTTCTCATTCAGCTTCTAAGGAATTCGTTTCTATGTATGGTATTATTCTTCTGCAGCATTAAAACTTGATTGAAATTAATTGATTTTCTTTCCTCCATATTTGAAGTTGTATAAGAATACCATCTTCAGGCAGATTAACAGTTACAAATTTAATGTTTTTCCTTCTCTGTGATATTTATATTTTGCATTATTTATCTATTTAATGTTTGAAAAATATAGTTTCTTTCCCCCAGCTTTTTATTGTGAAGACTACAAAACATACAGAAAAGTGAAAGAATAGAACATGTTAGAGTCATATGTACTTGACTTAGATAAACCATTTTTAACATTTTGCCATATTTGTTTATCTGTGTGTATTTTTTGCTGAATCATTTGAAAGTAAGTTGTAGGTGGCATCATGTTTCATTCCTGAATACTTTATTGTTCGTGTCCTGAGTATAAGGACATTTTCCCATAATCTCAATACCATCAATCCACTTAAGAAAATTAATAATAATTCCAAAATCTCATATAACATCCAATCCATATTCAAAATTTCCCAGTTGTTCCAAGAGTGTATTAGAGGCATGTTTTTCTTTTTTAACCAGCATCCCATCAAGGCTTGCATATTGCCTTTAGTTGTCTCTTTATTTATTTTAATATAGAATAGTTCCCCAGCTTTTAAAAATGACATTCATCTAAGTGTCCAGGCCAGTTTTCTTGTAGAGTGTCTCATATTCTCAGTTTATTTGTTTCCCCATGTTGTGGTTTAAATCTCACTATCCTACTCCCCTCTGTTTTCTTAGACTGGAAGGTAGGTCTAGAGCAAAGGTACTTAACTCAGTTCACATACTCTATAGGGTCTGTGAATAGAATACAGGGAGTCGGAACTTTGGATGGGGAAAAAAATTACATCTTTATTTTAATTCAGTGGTTCTCAACTGAGGTGATTTTTGTCCTCTCTCCTCTCTTCCCCCGCCTAGAGACGTTTGGCTTTGCCTGAAGACATTTTTGGTTATCACAACTGGGTGCGAGGCTGCTATTGGCATCAAGTGGATAGAGGCTAAGGATGCATCTAAGGATCCTACAATGTACAGGGAGAGAATTATCTAGATCAGAATGTCAATGTCAGTGGTGCCATGGTTGAGCAGCCATACCTTAACTGAATTTTAGCATTTCCTTTAATTGTGAATGTAAGAAACCTTTCACAGGGGTATTAGCACTACCTGTAACTTTGTCACCAAGAGAAATTTCAGTTGTTTTCATATCATATTAAATTTATCTCAAAACATTTATGCTCATTTATTGCTTAGAAATTAGGATAAATTTGCATAATCAAGCAAAAATATTACTGTATTAAAATTTAAGAAGATAGTTTAACAGCTATATTTCAGTATAATTGTCCATTGTAATCTTATGTATTTTATGCATTATAAACATTATTCTGGCAAGGGTTCTGTAGACTTTACCAGACTGCCAAAGGAATCCACAGGACAAAAGGCTTAACCCTTGGTCTAGAGGCTTGATTAGATTGGGTTAAACATTTTTGGTGAGAATGCTTCATAGGCGATGATGTTTATTTCATATTGTTATTTCATGAATCACATAATATCAAGTTGTCTTATTATTCTGAATGATGCCAAGTTTGATAACTTAGTTAATTAGGTGGTGACAGATCTTTCCATTTTAGAGATACATTTTTCCCTTTGCATTGCAAAGTAGTCTGTGAGGTAATACTTTGGCATTAGGTGAATTTTCTGTTTCTGAACAGCCTTTCACCTAATAGCTTTAGCATACATTGATGATTTTTGCCTAAATTGATTTTTACATTGGGGGTTACAAAATGGTGATTTTCTATTTCAGTCATTTCTTCACATTTACTGGCATTCTTCTATAAATAAGAGATTTCCTTTCCCCTCTCCCACTCCACCCCCTTTTCCTCATCCCCCTCCCCCCAAGTAACACTATAGATTCATTATTTTGTATTTGTTCAATATGTTACACTCAGGGTTTTTTGTTTTGTTTTTTTTGTTTTTGAGTGCTCAACTTGTCCTAAATGTGGTCAGTGGGAGCCCTTTAACTTGGTCCTTGGTCCTTTTGATAGATCCTACTGGTCTTAGAGCATTTCCTTGCTTTCTGACACAAGTGTTCTCATGATCAAATTGTTCTTTCTGTGCTTCAGGTTTGGAGTCAACTATTTCTTTAAAGAACCATTGTTTCTTTGTGGGGAATGGTATTTAGAAACCAGGGTCTGAGCGCTTGGTGTGCTCATTGCTTCTGGAGTGACAGTGCTTCTAGGCCTTTTAAATAGAAGCTCTTAACTAAACTTTTAGCATAAAAAGATATTTTGAGCTACAAGAAAGAAAATCAAATGTTTCTGATTTACACATCCTTGCAGTTTTTTTCTTTTGGAACAAATGAGTCTGTTTATTCCTTTCTTCATCAGTCCAGACCCATGCTTCTATCTACTCACTCAAGGATTATTGGTAGTTGTCTAACTAATGTTTCTCTCTTCTGATCTGTTCTACATACTACCCATTTTATTCATCTATAGAATATTTATAATATATTTTCTGTGTGCCAGGAACTGTGTTAGGCATGTAGAATACACAGGAAAATGGAAACATCAAGAAGTTCACAGTCTAATAGGAAAGACCTATATGAAAACCAAAATTTCAGTACGATTGGTGCAAAAATAGAAATAAACAGCGACTAAGTGTAAGAAACCAAAGAAGACTTCAAGAGAAAATATTTGAGTATGGTAATGATATAATTATGAGAAGATTACCATGTGAAGAAGGGTGGATCTATTTATAGATTCTCATTACTGGTGACCACTGGTCAAATGCCCAATTTGTATCTAGATGGTAGTTACAAGTGGAAGTGTTAAAAATCGGGGGTTGCCTACATTTAGTGCTGAGAGCTTTCCTTTTTCCTGTATTTTTTTTTTTTTTTTTGGTTTGTTTGTTTTTTCTGGGTAGACAAACTATTCTTCACTTACACTAAAACTTTCTTATGAAAGATTATTTCTTTGCTGAAATTGTTTGGTTTAGAGGCCATGTAGATTTGGTTTTTTGTTTATACATCCATGCTTTGTGAATAAATCTGCCATGTTTTATTACCAATGATTGCACTTACCAAGTATCTGTGTCATACATGTTATGTGGTTATTAATACAAAGTTTGGTTCTTACTGTGGAGAGATCATCTTAAACACAGGATGGTGAGAGGATCTGAGAGTCAGATGGATAGAAATTGGGGCTCACCCATGTAGGCAGTACCCTAATTGTACATAATCCCTTTATAGCTAGAGATTGTCCCTCTTTTCATAAGAATTAGGAGGGATGTAGGAAAAAAACCAGAAAACTTATACATGTTTCCCAATTCAGAATCTTTAAGGAGTAAATAAGCCATTTTTATTTCCCCACCCAGATATAGAAGTAACTTATAGGAGTCTAGAAATGTTTTTCCACAAGTCCCCATCTCCCCAAGTATTTCTAGATTCCTAAGATGTAAATTAGGCTTTCTTTTTGCTGTTAAAAAAACAACATGATGGTAAATAGAATACATTGAAATTGTAGTGTGCTATTGTCGGAATCAATGTTTAATTTATCTGACATCAAGCAATGGGTGTTCGACATAAACACATTTTCCATATATTTGTAGCCTACTTCTTTAAGTGTCAAAATGTGTTTATTTTAGCCATTTTATTTGATGAAATTAACAAAAAAGTTAAACAGACTTAATGTCACATGTAGAATTGTCTTTACCAAGCACTGAATGTACAGGCTTCTGTGTTATCAATGTTTCCTATCCTTAGGAAACATTCTTAAATGTTTCTTCTTCTTAAATGTGCAAATGCTTTTATACAGAAACAACTGTACACTTAATATATATGGATATAAATGCAATGGGCCGGTGATGGCTTTCAAACCAATACCCTGATTAATTTTCCCGGATATTTTCATCGTAGTACTCTTTTCCCCCAAACCTCTACTGGCTCCTGTAGTTTGACCATACTGTCTTTGTGTGTGTATGTGTGTGTGTGTGTGTAAATATGATTTATTTGTCAGTACTTTTGTCAGCATTTTTGTTAGCAAACATTTCACTCCAGCCAAGTCAGTTTCCGCATAGTCTTATGATTATTCCATGTCCCTTAACTTTTGTTCATGCTGTTTTTTGCTTTTTCTGGAACTTTGAGGAAGTTATTTATCTTTGTTCTTTTCTTAGCAGCTTGTTTCTTATGGTCTCAGTGAATGGTGTAATTGGATGTGTTTCCTTTGCGTTAGAAGGACTGAGACAGGTGTACAAGAAGTCTGGGAAATGTAATTTTTAGCTTTCCATCAAACTATAGAGGAGTTAGAGGGGATGACTTTTTTGTCACCAGTCCTAGCCTTATATCTGTCCTTTTATTTCTTACTCTTACTTTTCTATTCACAAGGTTTCCTAAGTTGGCTTTTTAAAAAACTTGTTAAACCACATGTATCTTTGTAAACCACCTAATCCTTTAGGGCCTTGTTAAACTTATCTCTAGTGTCAGGGAATTTAGACTAGGTGATCTCTAAGTTCCTTTTCAGCTATAAGCTTCTGTTTATGTTCATTTATTTATTCCTTCATTAAAAAGTATTTATTGAATGTCTGCTGTTTGGTTGATATGATCAGCAATATGAGTTTCTACCCTCCGATAGTAAAATAATACATGTTCTTCATTATCCAGGTTATGTACTGCTTCATTTGTAAAGTGTTAGCTGACATTGTAGCCTTTATTATGTTGTCTTGGCCCCACAAATTCTTTTCTTACTGGTTAAAAAGTGTAGACGTAGATTAACTTGTGTTTTGTTTAGGGTTTTGATTTGTTTGATTACCTAATATAATTGCAAGTACCTTGAAGAATGATACTTCTTTTATAAACATTTAACATAGTGACAGTCACATAGTAATTGTAAACATAATGATAACTTGTGTTCATTTATGAACACTAACTTTGAGGCAGGTATTGTTTTAAATGCTTTACATATATCCATTCCTTTAATTCTTACAAAATGTTTATGAGATGGGATCTTTTTTCATCTCCATTTTTACACATGAAGTAAAACACACAAAGATTAAGTAAATATCCTCAAGGTTATATTGCTGGTAAGTGAAGCTGGTATATGAGCCCAGACAGTCAGATTTCAAAAACCCATGCACTTAACCCACTTTGCTATAATGTGTAATTATTATATACTTGCTGAATGAATGGAATGTTTTCATTTTTAATATATATTGGTTACAGTTTTGGTATCTATTTTCATTTTGGATAAAAGACTAAATAAGGATATTTCACTTTGAGGAGAATACTTTTTAAACAAGTACAAATAACTTTCTTAGCAAACTAAATATAGTGAATGACTCCCACAATTAATAGTGAGTATTCAAATTATGTACTTACACCTTGAGGGATTTTAAATAATGTGTCTGTTTTTGAAAGAAAATTTTTGTGACATGCATAGTACCTACAGATGAGTTTTGATTTGTATTAAATATCTTGATGATTATTTGTTGCTCATTTTCAGTTGAGTGGTGATTTTATGCAATGGCTTCAAGCCACAGTTCTTCACCAGTGCCTCAAGGAAGCAGCAGTGATGTTTTCTTTAAAAGAGAGGTAGACCCGACAAAACACATTCGACCTGTGCAGTCACTGCCAGATGTGTGTCCCAAGGAACCCACAGGTAATACCTGTTTTCTGTTTTTTGAGGAATTTTATTGAGGATTTGTTTTATCTTTAAATGAAGTCAGATAGCATATACTTAACTCAAAAGAGTAAATTTTACGATGTGAAAACTAAAGACATAATTTGGAAATAATTTGATTAAGAAATTGGAATGTAGTTCTTTTCATACATTTCCATAAACGAAGTCACTTATATAAACTAAAAGAAAAGTTTTGAAAATGAGGGTACAGATTGAAAGCTCTTCAGTTAAACATAGTACAGTCAGTCCTCATTATTTGCCGATTCTATATTTGCAAATTTGCTTAATTCCTAAAATTTAGTTGTAACCCCTAAATCAATACTTCTGGCACATTTGTGGTCATTTGTAGACAAGCACAGAGGAGTGAAAAATTTGAATCGCCTGATACGCACGTTCCCACCTGAGATTGAGCTAAGTAACACTTTGCCTTCTTTCAGCTTTCATGCTGTAAACACATGTCCCTTTTGTGGTCTTTTAGTGCCACATTTTTTTGTATTTTTGTTGATGATTTTGCTGTTCAAAATGGCTTCCAAATGTGGTACTGAAGTGCTTTCTAGTGTTTCTAAGCACAGGAAGGCTATATTGTGTCTTATGAGGAAAATATATATGTTGCATAAGCTTCATTCAGGTGTGAGTTATAGTGGTGTTAGCCGTGAGTTCAATGTTAATGAATGAACAATATATATTAAATAAGATATCTTTAAACAGAAACACACACAAAACAAGATTATATATTGATTAGATGATGAAAGTTGCAAAGATTTGCAGGAACGGTAACCCTGTATTTCCCATAGGAGCAAAGGTTCAGTATTTGCTTATTAAATGTTCCAGTGACTTGATAGAACAAAACTGTGAATAACGAGAACCGACTGTATATTTTTCTCTCCACTATGGTTAATGTCACAGAAGCATTTTGGTTATCTAATTATAAGCTGAAAAAAAGGATATTGGAACCAGGTGTGTCTGCCATAAAACAATAGAAAAAAGGCCTACCTGTGGAAAAAACCTGGAGTATTAAAGGATAGAAGACATACAGTAGAAGGTAGAAGAGTTTTGATGTTGAAAAAAAGATAAATTGTACATTAAGGAAAGAAATTAATGAAAGACTTTCTTCCCCCCACCGTTCAGCTACAACCCTCAAATTCTGCATATCCTTTATCTTGTACATGTTTTTCCTCCCCTTGGCAGTTGATGCTGAAAGCTGAAGTTTAACGCATTTGCTATAGAAGGGAGAGTTTAGTTGCTTTGTATAATCTAAGCATTTTTATTTTTCTAGAATGTGCTTTCAAACATAAAACTTACTTTACAGAGTTCTCTTGTTTACTTTTCGCAGGTGATTCAAATAGTTTATGTGTTGCCCCATCTCTAGTTACAGATCAACATAGATGGACTATATATCATTCCAAAGTAAATCTCCCAGCAGCATTAAATGATCCTAGATTAGCAAAAAGAGAATCTGACTTCTTCACAAAAACATGGGGATTGGACTTTGTGGACACTGAAGTCATACCTTCATTCTACCTCCCACAGATCAGCAAGGAACATTTTACAGTATATCAGCAGGAGATCTC
>NW_006791012.1:4755996-4767880 GCF_000442215.2 Lipotes vexillifer
AGGAAATCTCTCAGGTAATATCTGATCTTGAAATTAGTTATAGTCAGGTTAAAAGTAAAAGAAATATTTCTAGTTTGATTTATTATAGATTTCTGACCAATAATCTTTGATGAGCCTATGGTATTCTTTTCTTTTCATATACATTCTATTGTCCTGGGTTGTATTTAATTCTTTGCTTAGATATATGTAAATATATTTCTCTTACAGTAGTGATTTTTCAGAATTATACATTTCTAATAGTTCTAAGAATCAATGTGAAACTCACCAATAAGAAACAACCCAATTAAAAATTGGGCACAGGACTTGCATAGACATTTCTCTGAAGGAGATATACAAATGACCAATAAGCACATGAAAAGATGGTCAACTTTACTAATGTTTCATTTTTTATTCTGTAATTACAAAAAAAGTTAAGTAGTTAATGTACAATAGTATGTTAGTTTCAGGTGTACTATATAATGATTTGACATTTGCATATGTTATGAAATGATCACCACAGTAAGTCAAGTAACTGTCTGTCCCCGTACAAAATTATTACAATATTATTGACAACATTCCTTATGCTGTATATTACATCCCCATGACTTATTTATATTATAACTGGAGACTTGTGCCTCTTAATCCCCTTCACCTATTTTGTCAACCCCCCAACTCCCCTCCTCTCTGACAACCATTTGTTTATTCTCTGTATCTGTGAGTCTGTTTTCCTTTTGCTTTGTTTGTTTGTTTTGTTTTATAGATTCCACATGTTAAGTTGGAGCATACAGTATTTGTCTTTGTCTGACTTATTTCACTTAACATAATACCTTCTAGATCCATCGATGTTGCAGATAGCAAGATTTCATTTTTTTTTATGGCTGAGTCATATTCCATTGTGTATATATACTACATCTTATTTAGCCATTCATCTATTGATAGACACTTAGGTTGCTTCCTTATCTTGGCTGTTGTAAATAATGCTGCAGTGAATATTGGTGTGCATATATCTTTTAGAATTAGTGTTTTTGTTTTCTTCAGGTAAATACCTAGAAGTGGAATTGCTGGATTCTATGGCAGTTCTATTTTTACATTATTGAGGAACCTCCATACTGTTTTCCATAGTGGCTGTACCAGTTAATCTCAGCAACAGTTCACCAGGGTTCCCTTTTCTCCACATCCTGGCTAAGACTTTTAATTTGCTATTTGTTGTCTTTTTAGTAGCAGCCATTCTGACAGGTGTGAGGTGGTATCTCAACTGTGATTTTAATTTGCATTTCCCTGATAATTAGTGATCATCTTTTCATGTGTCTGTTGACCATCTGTATGTCTTCTTTGGAAAAATGTCTATTCAGGTCCTCTGCCCATTTTTGAATTGAGTTGTTTGTTTTTTTGATGTTGAGTTGTATGAGTTCTTTGTGTATTTTGGATATTGACCATTTATCGGTTATATTATTTGCAAATATCTTCTATTTAGAAAGCTGCCTTTTGGTTTTATTGATAGTTTCTTTGCTGTGCAAAAGCTTTCTAGTCTGATGTAATCCCATTTGTTTATTTTTGCTTTTGTTCCCTTGCCTGAGGAGACAGATCCAAAAAAAAAAAAAATTTGCTAAGATCGATGTCAAAGAGGTTACTGCCTATATTTCTTCTAGGAGTTTTATGGCCTCAGGTCTTAAATTTAAGTCTCTAATCCATTTTGAGTTTATTTTTTTATATGGTATGAGAAAATAGTCCAGTTAGATTCTTTTGCATGTAGTTGTCCATTTTTCCCAGCACCACTTATTGAAGGGGCTCTTTTCCCTATTGTATGTTTTTGCCTCCTTTGTCATAGATTATTTGACGATGTAAGCATGGGTTTATTTCTGGGCTCTCTATTCTGTTTCATTGATCTATGTGTCTGTTTTTGTGCCAGTACCATTTCTGTTTTGATTACTATAGTTTTATAGTATAGTTTGAAATCAGGGAGCATGATACTTCCAGCTTTGGTTTTCTTTCTCAAGGTTGTTTTGGCTATTTGGGGTCTTTCGTGTTTCCATACAAATTGTAGAATTATTTGCTCTAGTTCTGTGAAAAATGCCATTGGTATTTTGATAGGGATGGCACTGAATCTGTAGATCACCTTGGGTAGTATGGTCACTTTAACTATTAATTCTCCCAATCCATGGGTACAGTATATTTTTCCATTTGTTTGTGTCATCTTCAGTTTCTTTCATCAGTGCCTTACAGTTTCCCAAGTACAAGGCTTTTACCTCCTTGGTTAGATTTATTCCTAGGTATTTTATTCTTTTTGATGCAGTTGTAAATGGGATTGTTTTCTTCATTTCTCTTTATGATGGTTCATTGTTAGTGTACAGAAACACAATAGACTCTGTTTATTAATTTTGTATCCTGTAATTTTACTGAATCATTTACTAGTTCTGATAGTTTCTTGGTAGCTTCTTTAGGATTTTCTATATGTAGTATCATGTATTATGCCAATAGTGACAGTTTTACTTTTTCTTTTCCAGTTTGGATTTCTTTTATTTCTATTTCTTGTCTGATTGCTGTGGCTAGGGCTTCCAATATTATGTGGAATAAAAGTGGCAAGAATGGACATCCTTGTCTTGTTCCTGATCTTAAGGAAATGCTTTCAGCTTTTCGCTGTTGATTATGATGTTGGCTGTAGATTTGTCATATATGGCTTTATTATGTTGAGGTATTTTCCCATTATATCAGCTTTGTTGATAGTTTTTCTCATAAATGTATGTTGAATTTTGTCAAAGCTTTTTCTGCACCTATTGAGATGATCATATGATTTTTATTCTTCAATTTGTTATTGTGGTCTATCATATTGATTGATTTGCGGATATTGATCCATCCTTGCACCCTTGGGTTAAATCCCACTTGATCATATTTTATGACCCTATTAATGTATTATTGAATTCGGTTTGTTAATATTTTGTTGAGGATTCATGCATGTATATTCATCAGGAGTACTGGCCTGTAATTTTCTTTTTTGTCGTGTCTTTGATTTTGATATCAAGGTAATGCTGGCTTTGTAGAATGAGTTTGGAAGCATCCCTTTTGGAGTAGTTTGAGAAGGATAGGTGTTAACTCTTCTTTAGATGTTTGATACAATTCACCTGTGAATCCATCTGGTCCTGGACTTTTGTATGTTGGGAGTTTTTTTTTTTTTTAATTACTGATTTGATTTCATTACTGGTAATCAGTCTTTTCATATTTTCTGTTTCCTCCTGTTTCCGTTTTGAGAGGTTGTATGTTTCTAGGAATTTATCCATTTCTTCTGGGTTGTCCACTTTATTGGTGTATAATTGTTTGTAGTAATCTTTTATCCTTTGTATCTGTGGTGTCAGTTGTAACTTCTCTTTCATTTCCGATTTTATTTATTTGGGTCCTCTTTTTCTTGATGAGTCTGGCTACAGCTTTATCAATTTTATTTATCTTTTGAAATAACCAGCTCTTAGTTTCATTGATCTTTTCAATTGTTTTTTAAGTCTCTGTTTTATTTATTTCTGCTCTGATCTTTATTATTTCTTGCCTTCTACTAAGTTTGGGTTTTGCTTTTTCTTCTTTTTCTAGTTACTTTAGGTGGAAGTTTAGATTATTTATTTGAGATTTTTCTGTTTACTGAGGTAGGCTTGTATTGCTATAAACGTCCCTCTTAGAATTGTTTTTACTGCATCTCATAGATCTTGGATTGTTATGTTTATGTTTTTATTTGTTTCTAGGTATTTCTTAAATTTCCTCTTTCATTTCTTCAGTGACCCATTGGTTGTATAGTAGCATGTTGTTTGGACTCCACCTGTTTGTGTTTTTGAATTTTTTCTTCTTGGAGTTGATTTCTAGTCACATAGCCTTGTGGTTGGAAAAGATACTTGATATGATTTCAGTCTTCTTAAATTTATTGAGACTTTTTAATAAATTTATTTATTTAATTATTTTTGGCTGCATTGGGTCTTTGTTGCTGTGTGTGGGCTTTGTCTAGTTGTGACGAGTGGAGGCTTCTCTTTGTTGCGGTGCAGTGGCTTCTCCTGCTGCTGAGCACAGGTTCTAGGCACGCGGGCTTCAGTAGTTGTGGCACATGAGCTCAGTGCTTGTGGCTCGTGGGCTCTAGAGTGCAGGCTCAGTAGTTGTGGCACACGGGCTTAGTTGCTCCACAGCATGTGGGAATCTTCCTGAGCCAGGGCTTGAACCTGTGTCCCCTGCATTGGCAGGCAGATTCTTAACCACTGCGCCACCAGGGTAGTCCCTTTTGAGACTTATTTTGTGGCCTAGCATATGATCTGTCCTGGAGAATGTTACATGTGCATTTAAAAGAATGCATATTTTGCTGCTTTTGGATGAAATGTTCTTTACATATCTGTTAGTTCCATCTGGTCTAATGTGACATTTAAGACCATTGATTGTCTATCTGAATGACCTATCCAACCATGTAAGTGGGGTGTTAAAGTCCCCTACTTTTATTGTATAACTTTCAGTTTTTCTCATTAATATTTGCTTTATGTATTTAGGTGCTCCTATGTTGGGTGCATATGTATTTACAACTGTTATACCTTCTTCCAAGGGATCTTGGACTGATCCCTTGATCATTATGTAATGTCCTTCTTTGTCTCTTGTTACAGTCTTTGTGTTAAAGTCACTTTGTCTGATATAAGCATTGCTACCCAGCTTTTTTTTCCTTTTTTTTTTTTTTTTTTTTTTTTTTTTTTTTTTTTGGTTTCCATTTGCATGGAAAACCTTTTTCCATCCCTCACTTTCAGTCTGTGTGTGGCTAGGTCTGAAGTGAGTCTCTTGTAGGCAACATATATATGGGTTTTGTTTTTATATTCATTCAACCACTCTATGTCTTTGGATTGGAGGATTTAGTCCATTTACTTTTAAAGTAATTATTGATAGGTATGTCCTTATTGCCATTTTGTTAATCGTTTTCTGGTTGTTGTTTTTTTTCCTCCTCTTTTGCTCTCTTCCTTTTTGATTTGATGACTATCTTTAGTGTTATGTTTGTTTGGGTTTTTTTAGTTTTTTTTTGACATGGACCATTTTTTTTTAAAGTCTCTATTGAATTTGCCACAACACCACCTCCGTTCTGTGCCTTGGCCCCTTGGCCACAGGCATGTGGGATCCCAGCCCCCCAACCAGGGATTGAACCTGAAGCCCCAACCACTGAACCACCAGGGAAGTCCCTAGTGTTATGTTTGGATTCCTTTCTCTTTTTTGTATGTGTATGTATTGCAGGTTTTTGGTTATCTTTGATTAGTTAGTGTGTATGTATTTGTAGTTTTTGGTTACCATGAGTTTTAAATATCTCACACACACACACACACACACACACACACACACACACACAGATTATTTTAAGTTGATGCTCTTAAGTTTGAACGTATTCTAACCACCCTACATTTTTACACCCCACCCCCACATTTAATGCTTTTGATGTCATATTTTACATATTATTGTTTTGTGTAAGTCTTAACTACTTATTGTGGATATAGATGATTTTACTACTGTTGTCTTTCAGCCTTCCTACTAGCTTTATAAGTGGTTGATCTACTACCTTTACTGTATATTTGCCTTTACCAGTGAGTTTTTTTTTAACTTTTCTTTTTTTAATTTAAAATTTTAATTGAAGTATAGTTGATTTACAATATTATGTCAATTTCTGCTGTTCAGCAAAGCAATTCAGTTATACATATGTGTGTGTGTGTATATATGTGTGTGTATATATACATTCTTTTAAAAATATTCTTTCCCATTATGGTTTATCATAGGATATACTTTTCATGTTTCTAGTTGTGGCCTTTTCTTTTCAACTTAGAGAAGTCCCTTTAACATTTCTTGTAAAGCTGGTTTAGTGGTGCAGGACTCTTAGGTTTTAGCTTTTGCTTGTCTGTTAAACTCTTTATCTCTCCTTCAGGTTTGCAATAACCTTGCTGGGTTGAGTATTCTTGGCTGTAGGTTATTTCCTTTCATTATTTTGAGTGTATCCTGCCAATCCCTTCCAGCATGTAAAATTTCTGCTGAAAAGTCAGCTAATAGTCTCATGGGAGTTCCCTCATACATACTTAGTTGCTTTTCTCTTGCTGCTTTTAAGATTCTGTATTTATAATCTTTTTTTTTTTTTTCTTTTTTGCCATTTTCATTTTAATGTGTCTTGGTGTGGACCTCTTTGGGTCATCTTGCTTGGGACTCTCTGTGCTTCCTGGACCTGGATATACGTTTCTTTCCCCAGGTTAGGGAAGTTTCCAGCTATTATTTTTTCAAACAAGTTGTCTGCCATTTTTTTCTCTCTCTTCTCCTTCTGGGACCCCTATAATGTGAATGTTAGTATGCTTAATGTTGTCCCAGAGGTCTCAAACTACTTTTTTAAATTCTTTTTTCTTTTTTCTGTTCAGCTTCTGTGATTCCCACTACTTCCTCTTCAAGACTGCTGAAGAGATCTGTATCATCTAATTTACTGTCGATTCCTTCTAGTTTCAGTTATTGTATTCTTCAGCTCTGTTTGGTTCTTTATATTTTCTAACTCTTTGTTGAAATTTTCACAGTTTTCATTCATTCTCCTCCTGAGTTTGGTGAGTATATTTATTATTACCTTGACTTTTTAGTGGAGGTGATTGCTTATCTCCACTTGGTTTAGTTCTTTTTTTGAGGTTATGTCTTGTTCCTTTGTTTGGAACGTATACCTCCATCTCCTTATTTTGCCCAATTCTCTGTGTTTATTTCTGTGTGTTAGGTCAATTACATTTCCTGATCATGGAGGAGTGGTCTTAAGTAGGATATGTCCTGTGGGGCACAGCAACATGCTCCCCTCTGGTTACCAGAGCTATATCCTATAGGGGTAGCCCCTATGTGGGGCTGCATCTGCCCTTCTTTGTGGGGGAGCCAACTACTGTGGGCGCACTGGTAGGCATGGCTGGCCTCCGGCCTGATTGGCTTTGAGGCTGTGCCTCATGCAGTGGCCATGGGCCTTCTGGAGGGTGGGGCTGGGGCCCCATGTGGCTATCTGTTCAGCCTCAGGTGGGTTCAGGGCTGCTGCTGGCCTGCTGGTGGGCAGGGCTGGGTTCCCAGTGCTAATAGACTAGAGGGAGGATTCCAAAATGGTCCTCACCAGCACTGGTGGTGTTGCAGTGCAGCAAGCTCCCAAAATGGCTGCTCCCATCATCTCTATTCCCTGGAGAGGTCCCAGTTGCCTCCTGCCTCTTTCAGAGGCTCTTCAACATTGTCCAGTGGGTCTGCCCCAAGCTCCTTTCAAACAACTGCCTCCGGCTTGGACTCAGAGCATGTGAGATTTTGCATGCACCCTTTAAGAGCAGTGACTGTTTCTTATAGCTCTCCAACTCTCCTGAGCATAAGGTCCACTAGTTTGCAAAGTCACACATGCTGGAGTCTCATCTTCCCAGCACAGGACCCTGGACTGGGGAGCCTGATGTGGGGCTCAGACCCCTTGTTCCTTGGGGAGGACCTCTGTAATTGTGATATTTCTCCCATTTGTGGGTCCCTGACCCAGGCGAGTGGGTCATACCTCTACCCCTCCTACCTGTCTTGCTGTAGTTTCTTCTCTATGTCTTTAGTTGTGAAAAATCTTTTCTGCTATTCTTCAGGTTCTCATTGATAGTTGCTCTGTAAATAGTTATAATTTTGGTGTGTCTGTGGGAGGAGGTGAGTTCAAGGTCTTCCTACTCCACTATCTTGGCCACCTCCACTAATGGTTTTAACTGGTAAATTTTATGTTGTGTATATTTCACCACAAAAAATGGACAAGGGATCTGAACAGGCATTTCACCAAAGAAAAGATACAGATGGCTAGTAAGCATATGAAAAATTGCCTGACATCATATGTCTATAGGGAATTGCAAATTAAAACGAGGTGCCACTACACATCCTTTAGAATGATGAAAATCCAAAATGCTGTCAAGACCAAATGCTGGCAAGGATGTGGCTAATAGGAACTCTTATTCATTGTGCACAGGAATGCAGAATAGTACAGCCACTTTGGAGACAGTCCTGTAGTTTCTGATAGAACTGCTATCAGAATGCTACAGGGCTAATACTATTAGCCCAGGGTTTTTTCCTTACCACACTCCACTTTCCCATATGTCCTGTGTATGGTATCTGAAAAGATAACAGTGTTGTTAGTGGTCATCTAATCTGAACTCAGAGTGGGGTTTCTTTCTGTCTTTCCTTTTTTCTTTTTGGACTCAGAGGAAGTATTAACTACTAATCTGTCTTTCGATCTTGGGTATAGAGGTTTAAAATTTTCTTGCTTATTTTAAAAAAGTTATTTTCTTAATTGATTTCTGTTATAAAAATAAGGATTTTTTATTTGCTTTCCCACTTCATTCTAAGTTTATGGAGATTTTACTATAATTGTATAAAATGGGATGAGTATAAGTATATAGACATTCACACATCTCAGTGGTATTTGGTTTATTAAGCATACTTGTTACTTGTATTTAAGTTCAAGAGGCTAGTGATTTCATATTAGAAAAATGTAGAACTTATTTGGTATATTCTGATATTCTGTTTTGTTAAATATTTTAATGCTTTGAATACTCATATTACCACACAGCATTGATCACATTATTTATTTGTCTTTTTATCAGAGAGAGAAGATTCATGAGAGATGCAAGAAAATTTGTCCTCCTAAAGATACCTTTGACAGGACTCTCTTACATACTCATGGTATGAATATGTGCTCTTTGTAGCATAGCATAAATATTAATGAACAAAATCTTAATTTGGGGACCTTGTTGACTATCATATCTAATTTTTATTTCTAGTGAAATTGCTATAGCCTGCAATCATAATCTTTTCTAAAAGCTTTAAAGAGAAAAATCATGGATCTGATGGTAGTGTTATCCTTCAGTTCAACAAATAGTTATTTAATATTCAGGTGCTTTGTACTTTGCTTGTTGCCTAAAAATAAATGAATAAGAAATAGTCCCTGTCCTCAAGAAGCTGATGGTCTCCTGAGCAAGGTTAAACAAACCAACACTGTATATCAGGCAGTAAGTTCAGCATGGTAATATTGTAAAGAGTTCCTAACTTAGCTTTATAAAAACTAGAGTTGATGAGGATTGTCTGTGTTTTAAACTAACTATCAAGAAATATTTATGTTCAAAAAGGAAAGGGGACAGTTTATGCAAAGCCATAGAGTCAAGAGAGAAATTAACATGTTCTGGGACCTGCAAGAGTTCAGTATGCTGGCTCCACTGGGAGCAAGAAATGAGGCTAAAGAAGTAGGTAGGAGTCAGATCATGAAGAGCCTTGTATATCATGCTAAGACATTTTTCTTTTCTAAAAGCAGTATAGAGTTACAAAATATTTTAAACCAGACATGATCAGAGTTATGATTATATATTTCACTGTGAAAGAAGTTGTGGGTAGTAAATTTATAGATGATGATAAAACTGGAGGCAAGAATACAGTAGAAGCCTATTGCAGTAATACAAGTGAGAAATCATGTGTTCCTAATAGCAGTTATAATGAGGATAGAGAGGAAATTAGGTCCTTAAGAGGTGCCTCAGAAATGGAGGCACAGGTTTTGGTGGTCAGTCATTTGTTAGTAATGGAGCAAGATGATCCAAGGATGATTCCCACATTTCTTGCTTGGACAGCTGGCTAGGTGAGAGAGGTAGTATTGGAGAAGGAAGTTTGGAGGAGATAGAGGCTGGTTTAATTGAAGTTTTGGATAGAAGGAGAAGTCTGATATGCAACCCAGAGCTCAGGAAAGAGATCTAGGCTGGAGATACAAGTATGATAGATATTATCATAGACAGTATGCTAGACAATAGCATGGTAGTTGAATCCAAGGGCACAGGTGGGATCACCCAGGAGGATGTGAGTAGTAAGGAGAAAAGAACTGATGACAGAGCACTAGGAGGCTGTCACATTTAAGAGGGAGTAGAAAATGTACCTGTGAAGGAGACTAAAAAGAAGTAGTCAGAGAGATAGGAGAGTCAACCAAGAGAGAGTTCCACCTTAGAGATGGAAGGTAGTTAGAATTTCAAAGAAGTGCGAATAATTAGTCTACAGTGTCAGAATACTTCAGGGATAGATCAGGTTTGCACTCTGAGAAATCTCTGTGGATTTGGCAATTTGGGAGATCTTAGGGAGAACATTTAGACTGGAGTAGTAGTTACAGAAATTTCAATACTATGTATTAAGGAGTGAGTACAAGAGTAAGTGGAGACTGCCAGTATGGATGTGACTTGAAGATTTGAAATGTTAAGGTATTGACTAGAGGGAACAGAATCCCTCTAGTTTGTTTCTACTAGCAGTTGTGCTAGAAGAATGTTTTTGCATGGCCAGGATTAGATGAGGCAAGAGAGGTATCTGCATAATACTGAGAGTGATGCTTCCTTAAATTTTGCACCTGAGGTTCTCCCTTGCCTCAACCTACTCTAGGCCCTGAGTTTTATCTTTCTTCTTCTTCTTCTTCTTCTTCTTCTTCTTCTTCTTCTTCTTTAATGGAAGAGAACTGATCATGTTTATATGAAGAGAGGAAAGAGCTATTAAAATGTTAAAGATATGGAGAGGCGGGGTAATTGATGCGAGCTCAGAGAAGAGGCAGGAGAGGATGGAGTCCGAGTACAGAAAGCTTAGTTTTGGAAAGGAGGGTACCTTGTCTGAAATCTGATTGGTGAGACGAAGATAAAGGAGGTTCATTTGCAAGAAGTTTGTAGAGGATACAAATTAAGATGTCTAAGAAGAAAACTACTATGGCATTAAAAAATTTTTTGATCATAGGAAATACTGGATGGGATGGTGGATCTTTTGAACAATAAAAATAGCATTTCTATAAGACAGCACCAAGCTTTCTGCATCCATTTTAAAAAGACTTGAATACATTTAGCTGTTTTATTGCTACTAAACAATTGATTAAGATTATTTGAAACATACGTTTTATTCACTGCTTTGCCTACTCCTAGGTATACAGAAGGTGTTTGATATTTGTTGAAGAAAGAAACTTAAATAGTTATTTAATTGTGACCTAGTATAGTATTGAATCTGGTAAAAATATATTTTATGGAAATAAAATGAAAACAAGTTTTAAAAAATCATATTTTCCCTTTTCCTTTTTTAAAATAGATAAATCCAGGACAGATCTGGAGCAAGTACCTAAGGTAACAAAACCTAAAAAATGAGAATACAGCTTTTTAATATTTGATCTTTAATTTTGCCATGTAAGAAGCTTTCACTGGGCTGTTTTCTGATGCTTTGACTGCTTTGCCTCTTCTGGAACTTTCTTACTTTTCTTCTCTCTCTTTTGCATGATCAGTCTCTTCTTTATCACCAAAACCTACAAATATGTTTAAATCTTTTCATTTTAAAATATAATTTTATTGATCTTATTACCCCTCCAAATTATTAGGGATATTTTCTTTGTATGAAGAATTTTGTAGAGATGTGTGATAGATGAGTGTTTTTTTGTTTTTCTTTTTTTTCTGGGGAAGGAGTCCATTGCATTCATCATATTCTCAAAGAGGTCTGTGATAATTGCTCTTTAGGGTGAGGAGAGACAGAAGGATGAAAGGCAGAAACAAAAAGGAAAGGGCAGTCATTTTTAAAGTTCTTTGATTCCTACAAAATAAAATTCAAACTCTGTAATTTAAGGCCCTAAATTATTCACTTCCATCATAGGCACACTCTTAACTTTTGCCTGCTAATCTTTACACATTCTTTACTTCAGCCAGACTTTTTTGCTGTCTCCGTGCTTTACTTGCAGTGTTCCTTTAGCCTGGAAGACTTTTCTCTTATCTCCCCATATCTAATCCTTTACAGTTTTTTGCTTAAATGACTTTACATGAATACATTTCCTCCAAATGAAGATTATTGGCCCCTTTGCCAAACTGCCATAGCATTTTATCTAGACCCCTACCTTCCCTTTTAAGGCATTTGTCACTCTTTC
>NW_006791012.1:4768410-4796743 GCF_000442215.2 Lipotes vexillifer
TCTTTCCCTTATAAAATATTTGTGTATATATTTTATCACATCCCTTGGGCTAAAGATCCTTGAGATTAGGACCTCTGGAATAACTTAGCTTTGTTTCCACCTTAGTGCCTAGCATAAGAGTAAAATCATAGATGGTCAATATTTATTGAATTAATCAATACTCTCCGTTATACTAGAGGGACTAGAAAATATACTCATGTCCCTAGTTAGACTTCCCTATCACATTCATACTAATTTTTGGATATGG
The DNA here is from genome assembly GCF_000442215.2 of Lipotes vexillifer. NCBI lineage: Eukaryota > Metazoa > Chordata > Mammalia > Artiodactyla > Lipotidae > Lipotes > Lipotes vexillifer. The sequence goes on from NW_006791012.1 coordinate 4,768,658, forward strand.
ATCATATGAATCAGTGAATATAATAAAATATAACATAGAAATTAATTGATTAAACCATGTTTCAGGCCTTATGCTATGTGCTGGAATAGAAAGATTAATAATCTATAAATCCAGTCTTATAGGAACATATGGTCTGGGGGAGATACACATATTAAGTAAAAATATTTATGAAGTATGAGATAAATAAGTATACATGGTATACTTGTGTTTAGAGATGGGGTTAAATAAATTTTGTGAAGTATGAGATAAATAAAACTCTTAATGCCATTCTAAGAGAGTTTGGTCTGTCAGTCATGGGACTCCATTGAGAGATTTAAAAAGAGAAGTTAATTCAGTTATAATTGCATTTTAAAGATATATAGAGGATAGATTAGGGAAGGACATCAGTAAGTAGCCATTTACTACAATCCAGAGATAATGAGGAGCTGCAGAAATACTGTGGAGATAGAGAGGAGATTCAAGTGATAATGAGGAAATATTAAGGGTAGTACTTGGTTCCCAGACGGATGTGATATACAAGGGAAAGGAGCAGTCTCTCCATAAAATTGAATTTGTTTTGGTTTTAAAATTTAGTGTATGTCTAATCTAAAAAAGAAAGTTTGAAAGAATTTTGAGCAAGAGAAAATAGAAATATAAGTATAGAGATATTGATAGTTGACATTTTTAAAAAACCACTATCAGTGGGAAATAATACAGAAATTTTAGGATAAGTATGATATCTCCCTTTTGTATGTGCCCAGTGGGACTGCATTCATGAGTTTGACCAAGTAGTAATGGAATGACCATCTCTATCGGTAAAGGCAAAAAAACATTTTTCTATCTTTCATGAGCATTTTTAGCTTGAAACATTATTTATATATTTTTCTTCTACAGATTTTTGTAAAAATAACTCAACTTATTATCACTTGCTTTTTCTGTATATGCCTGAGATTCAAGTTAATTATTGTTTAATGGTCTTACGATGTTAGAAGGGATAATGGATGTAAAGAAAATGTTTATCTAATTGAGGGAAATGCATTTTTTTAATAGATTTTTATGAAACCAGATTTTGCCTTGGACGATTCCTTAACTTTTAATTCAGTTTTACCATGGTCTCATTTTAATACTGCTGGTGGAAAAGGAAATCGTGATGCAGCTTCCTCAAAGTTGCTACAAGAAAAGGTAGTTTCTTTTTTACTTTTCCCATGTAGAAAACTATTTTAATTAAGTGGTACTGTTTGTGTGAGTTCAGAGTTAAGTTATTTAGTAGGCACTAATTCCTTTAATTTCATCTTTATAGTTACTGATAATTAGAACCCTTCAGATCTTAACTGATAAAGTAATAGCTCTTTGTTTCAATGCAATGCAAGTTGTGCTGTTGAAAAAGGAAAAGGTTATTGTTTGAGTGCTTCTTATCTGAAACAGCAGTTGATAGCAATCTCAATTGAAAGGATGTATTAGATGACGCAATTAATTGTTCTACATTTATTCCAAACAGTATATTGGCTAATTTTATATTCTTTATGACTTAAAGCACAGAAAATTAACTTTTCCTGAGGTACTATTTTTCCTTGTTTACACATAGTAATGATGATTATTTTGAAGCAAAAATATCATAGTTAAAAAATGCAGTGTTCCTTTAGCTTTGCAAAGCGTAGCCTTTTGCGTGTTATTAGTCAGCAGTTTTTCAAAATTTTACAATGTTCTGTATTTCAGAAGTCAACACCTTGAAAGTCATTTAAAATGTAAAACTTTAAACATAACTCACAGATAAGAATCTTTTAAAACTGGAATAGGAAGTAAAGACCTTTGATCACTGTTCTTTCTTAGCACTCAGTTTAGAGCTTTTCTAAAACTGACTGTGGTTCCTAAACTGAGATGAAAGCATTTCATTTTAGTCTGGTGACAGCTCTTGGCAGTCTGAAAGCTTGCCTCAGGTAGACTATTCAATAAGTTGGGTCCAGTCCTCCTCAGCAACCGAAGAAAGGGCTACTTAGGGAGGAGAGGAGAAGAAATGTGGGGAAAGAATTGTGAGTATTCCATTTCTCACAGTTGCAAATGAAAATGAATTCACTTTTTTTTTTTTGGCAACATTTTCATCTATAAAGGTTTTCCTTGAGTAAGAATAAATTCACGAATCTTATGAAAACAATGGATATATAGACACAGGCTCACTCCCAGACTACTTTTTCACATTCCAAGTATATCCCCTGGTAGAATAATACCTTAAAAGAGAAAAAGAACAAAAGCCAATAAAAATTTCACCAATCTATACAGATACTATTAGGAATACTTTAAAAATTGTTCTCTTTATAGAATTTTAATAGGAAATGAATTATGAAAATATTATGCCTTTGAAAAGAATAGATCAATGGAGTATTGATAAATTGCAGAAATCTTTGAAATTCAAATGAAACAATTTTCTCATGCTAAATGTTTAAAGTGACTGAACTAATGGAAATTTTTTTTTTCCATAAGTTGCAGAATCAGCTTTATTACATTTACATTTTGTCTCCTCATTCTGCTCTGTTCTTAGAAAAGGAATGGAAGACAGGATTCCAAGACAGGATTCAAACTCACTGTATGATTGACAGCACCCGTTTTATCTTGCTAGTTTTAAAGAGGGGATGCTACAACCAGGATTAGAGAAATTTTTGTCCTATTGTAGTACTGCTACCCAAAGTGCTGGTCTGCGATGAGATAACGAGTTTGCTCTGGAATGTAAATCATTTCACTGCTTCCTTCATTAAGAAAGTCTTTCTATGAAAAAGCAATACCGTGGGCTTAGTGATGTAGTTGATTTAATTTCCAGCAGAGTTCCTCATTTCATCATGGACCTGTTAAACAGTTCACAAACTGGCAGCAGCATATAAACTGCATTCTGAGTACCCCTGTTCTACAGGAGTTACTTTTTCTCCATTTTCTGAAGATTGAGTCTACTTTAGCTTGTGATGTACCTAAGTACCTTCATCCCCATATTGCTTTTTAGGTAAATAAATGAACAGCTGTTGAATGTAAAAAGAACAACAGCAAAAGAGTATAAATGCAACAGATTTAAACTATAAAAGAATTTCTTGTTTGTAACCTATTATAATAGATTATTGAAGGAGCTGTATTGAAGATATGCATGATCCTGCATGGTTTTAATGAGACAGGCTTGTCTAATTTTATGAGTCCTAAATGTTGAAAGCCCATTAACCCTTTAACACTACAAATTCTCCTGAGATGTTCAGAGATAATTCTTAAAGTTTGAGCTATAGGTTGAAGAATCTAGAAGTAAAAAAGTGGGAGAGAAATGGAAAAATAATATAACCAAAAAAGGCATATGCAGTTATGAAGGAAGAAAAGACAACTCAAGTTTTAGAAGTCCATATTTGAAATTAGAAAGCATTCTTAATACATGTTACTCCAGGAATTAATTTTGGTAGTATTACAAATAAGATATATATGAACTAATTGTTTCAGTCAGCTGTTTAAGCGGAAAACACATTGGAAATAAACTGAGTTTTACAAATTGATAAAAGAATAATTGTTGAAATGTGAAATTAACAGCCTCAAAAAAAAAGATCCAGGTGAATTCTAGTACTCTCTGTAATTTGTGGCTGGATCACCAATCTGTCTTTCATGAATTCTCTAACATTTTGAGGCAGCATGGTACAGTAGAAAGAACTTCAGTTTTTGAGTTAGACAAACCTGGGTTCAAATTTCAGTTTTTCTACTTACTAATCATATGACTTTATTCAAGTTATTTAATGTTTCTGAGCCTCACTGTCCTCATCTGTAAAATAAAATAAAATAATACCTGTATTCCAAGATTGTTAAAATTAGAAGATGATATATATAAAATACCAGTGCCTGGTACATAGAAAGCCAATAAATGGTAACTATAATCATCTTTCAGTCAGATAAATGATACATGATATTGGTGATGGCAGTGATGTGTGGAGGTTAAGGAAATCAATCATTCTCTCTCAGATCTTGGAACTTCTAAAACTAGATTATAATCTGAGATGACTGTGGGCTACTTTTACTTTCTAGAAAGTAGTTGGTGTTTGGAGGACAGTAATGGCAGGAGCAGAGGAAGAAGGTAAATCACCTTCTATGCTTTTGTCTTACGTTTATTAATTTTGGGCTCTACCTTTCATCTCCCTTCTATTTTGTATGCCTAGTATCAAGCATCTCATAATCAAACAGTTCACACAATGGGATTTAAAATACATGTAGAAATATTGTATCATTTTCAGAAAGTATTTGGGTAGTTAAGGTATACTTCTAATATACTGTGATTTTTTTTTTCTTTTCCTTTCCTCTTAAGCTGAGCCATTATCTGGATATTGTGGAAGTAAACATTGCTCACCAGATCTCTCTACGTTCAGAAGCATTTTTTCATGCAATGACCTCTCAACACGAATTGCAGGACTACCTCAAGAAAACTTCCCAGGCTGTAAAAATGCTTCGAGATAAAATTGCACAGATTGATAAAGTAATGTGTGAAGGATCACTACACATTTTAAGACTGGCACTTACCAGAAATAATTGTGTTAAAGTATACAATAAACTGAAATTAATGGCCACTGTACACCAGACTCAGCCTACAGTACAGGTGTTGTTATCTACTTCTGAATTTGTCGGAGCATTGGACTTAATAGCAACAACGCAAGAGGTTCTACAGCAGGAACTTCAGGGCATTCACAGCTTCCGGTATGTCCATTAAGTAAGCCATTAGAAATAATGTTAGAAATTTCTAAAGGATAAATTTTAGTGTGTAATGTTAGCTGAAAATCTATGAATGTGTTAGAGTTACAAGCGTATTTTTTTCTTCCAGATTGATCTGTTTAATAATGTTATCATTCTGATATTTTAGTCTTACTAAAACAAACAAAAATCATAAGGACCAATATTTACAGAGACATTTGGATAAAGAAGTAAAATTAAATTTTCTAATAGATGAAATCAACGAAGGGCCAGTCACAGCTTTGAAAATTATATTTTGAAAATGTTGAAGCAGTTTTGTGTCAAGATAATAGATAAAGGTGGAAAAAGGAATACTAGTATAGCTGAAATTAAGTTCATTTTAAAAGCCATTGAATAAGTTTTAAATTAGATAATTATTCAAATTCATTTCTCATTTACAGTCTATCACATTGCAAAAAATTCCAAACGATGATGGAAAAGACCCAATTTCTTCTAAGTTTTTATTTTGAAAATACCTTTAAGATTAGGGTTTTAGTTATTTTATGTGAGATCATGTCATATGTTTAATTTACAGATTACACCAATTGTAAGCCATCAAAATTTCATTCAGTTAATCAGGCTTGCAGTTTCCTTGTTGAAGTTCCTATCTGCTGGGAAACCTTATACTACTGAGTGACTACAAAGAAGTTTTATGGAAGACGTGCTCTGTAACTTAATATATTCTGGAAAGGTTATCTTCAATATAAGTTTATTTTAATTGAATTATAAGTTCTTATTGACTAAGGATATGTAATTGGAATATTTATTTTGAAAGCACTTTTAAAAAGTTGGCCCAGTTTTAATTATGCAAATGAATGATTGATTCATTTATTCAAGAAATGGTTATTGATTACATGACAGACACCAGGCAGAATACTGGGAATATAGCCATGAACAAAGCAGAGATGCTTTCTGCTCTGTTTCTACAATTTATTTGGTAGGAGGGAGACAGAAATTACTGGATAGTTATTATACAGTACAGTACAGTATGATGATGAACGTACAGATTGCTATGGAGCCTAACCTTAGGGGAAGAACCTTATCCAGACTTGGATGTTTACAGAAAAAGTTTGGATCACAAACCTCTTTGAGAATCTGTTGAAAGCTGTGGATGGACCTTCTTTCCATAAAAATATACCTGTACACAAAATGTTGCAATCAATTTTGGGTGGTTCGTAGTCCTTTGAAGCCTACTTTGGATTTCTCAGCATGGGAACCCAGGGTGACTAAATGATTTTTAGTTTCCCCTTTACCTCTGAAAATTTAAATATTTCTCTGTTTTGAATGTGTATATGGCATATATTTTTAAAATAAATAATATTAATTTTGTCAGTATTTTAGCAAAATGGACTTCTGTAATGACAGAAGCTGTGTTTTTTCTTGTCACCACTATATTATACGAATTTGATGAATATTGGGAGCTGATTCTACAAAGCAGAGTGCTTTATCCTCTGAATAGAGCAGTAGAAACAAAGATTAAATGCTTGCCTGCTAAACACAAATTCTGAAACTGTTCTCATTTTTACTCCAAAGGTCATGCAGTTTATTTTATTTCATTTTCCTGACTCATAAGTTTATGCCCAATAATAGTGATGAAAAGTTTAGTTTTCTCCAGAGCTATCTGGAAAATATTTAAGAACAGGGTTGGATATTTATTCCCAGTAGATTATGATTTATCAGAGGCAGAATGAAAATTTTATAATCTTTTAATTATCTTGAGCTCAAGAAAGAGTTTACCTTTATTTTCATCCTTACTTTTTTTGTTTGTACCTTAACTCAAAGGACAAAATATTCTTCATACAAAAGTGTATATGATTTTTTAAAAGACTTTCAAATATTCTGATTATCTATGTTTTACTCAAATATCTACTATTATTTTTTTAGAACCTGCACATTTGTAAAGAGTGTTTATTCTTCATATAAAATATAATATATATGAAAATATATTTGAACCTTGATATCTTGCAGGTTTCGTATAGAAAAGATTCAGTTACCTTGAAATTCAGGGATATAATGTTGTTATTTGCTGTTTCTTACTGTAAAGTTTTATGTAGAGACTTCAGTTTTCACCACTGTTAATTTTTTTTCTTTATTACTTACTACCACCATTACTCTACTACTGCCACCACTACAAAACCTAAGAACATTTTTTGAATACTTTGGTATTCTGTACCAGTGCTAAGAATATTGCATATATTATTTGATCCCCCTCCCCACTCCAAAAAAACCCTTCTATGAGATAGATAGTTTTATCCCCATTTTAATAGATAAGGAAACTGGAGCATTGAAAATCTTAGATAACTTGCTCCAAGTCATACAGCAAGTTGTAAAACAGTAGAGTCAAGATTCAACCCAGATCTCATCTGACCCAAGAGTTATGTATACTTTTTAATATATTTGATTGAGGTTTTGTAGGACCTCAAATAGGTCACTCTGAACATCAGTGCTAATTTTCTAGTGCAATAGATGTTAAACTGTGGGCAACTGAGTTAGAGGTTTGCTGAGAAGGGAATCTACCATAGTAATAGATTTTAGGATAAAAATTAATGTAACTAGTTTTTCTAGTCGTACCCCGCTGCCGCCTCCGCCTCCGCCGCCTCCTCCTCCTCCTCCTCCTCCTTCTTTTCTTCTTCTTTTCTTCTTCTTCTTCCTGAAAGAAAAGGTGGAAAACATTCAGAGTTAATTATAGGTTCCAGCTTATTATGATTTCATTGATCAGAGGCCACCTTGGGATTCCACTTAAGGGATTTTTATTATTGGAAGTAGTAAAAGGTATTTAACATCATCTTTGCTCCTATATAATCTCCCATAATTTAGATCTTGAAAACATTATGATTTGAAAACACCCACATTGTGTGCTCTGAGGTGAAGCCAAAACAACAGATTTTCTGCTATTTGATGAAACTAGTATTACTGTAGGGTTTATTGATATAAATATCAATATTTATATCAATATAAATAATGAAAGCATTTATATTGTGATGAAAGCAACACAAAAGTCATTGTAGTGAACCCACAGCTTAGTAGAAGATCTGAATTCATGTACAAATTGAGGCATATTAAAGTAGAAAGTATTAGAATTGCTCCAGTTTGTTTAGCTGGATATATGAGCCTATGTACTTTTTCAGAAAGTGATTTTTAGTTATTTGTCTGTCATTTCAGCAGATTTCTTTCACCACTGTAAAGTATTATATGTGATTATTAGGATACATACTTTTAAAATGAACTGTTAGCAGATTTATCTATTAAATATTTTTGGTAAGTTTAATAATAATATACAGGCCAGTTATAATTGCATCTATTGTTAAAGTAGTCTAAAATATTTTAAAAACAGAGCAAGGATGAATAGGTGAATCCTATAAAACACTAATTCTAGAAATTTTATTTAGGGATTTGCTTAGACAAATCTTTTTATATATGTTATCATATACCTGTGAGTACATAATAAATACTTTTTGATGTTAGTATTGAGATTCATATCTGCTCTTCTTTATTATATTTGTCAGACTTTAAGATTACTTAAGATGCGTAAAAATGAAGCTATTCAGTTATTTTTGACAATATCTGAAGATAATAGAACCACACATTTAAGTTATTAGGCTGAAATGATAGAGTTTTATCACTTTGATGCCCAAACATCAGTAGATACAGTCCTATGGACTTCCTTTCATCATTCTTTGTTGGGATTTGCTGAAGACTATTTGTACCTGAAGGTAACACATACTTGGGTGTTAACCTCTAGTCTGCATTTAAAAGGAATTTTTGATCTTTATAAAAATCAATTAACTGAGAACAAAGCAATGTTAAACTTATGTGTGGATTCATATCCTACCCTATTACTGCTTTTTAAAACTTATTGAAAACTGAAACATACACAAAAATAGAGGAAATTATATGAAGAGAGTTATATGAAGCTGGATAACTTGCATATCACCTGTGAGTTATCAACTCATAGCCAACTTGGTTTTCTCTATATGCCTCCCCCTACTCCTGGATTATTTTGAAACAAATCCAAAACATCATTTCATTTCGTCCATAAGTATTTCATTATGTATCTCTGAAAGATAAGGATCTTTAAAAGCATAACTCGAATATCATTCATAGTTTCAAATAGCTAGTCAGTGTTCAGATTTTCCTATTTCTCTCAAAATTCTTTTCACAGTGTATTTGTTGAAACAGGATCCAAATAATAACAACTGTATATTACAATTGGTTGATATATTTCAAATGTCTTTTGACATATAGTTCTCCATTCTTCTCATTTTCTCCCTTTCAAAATATTTATTGAAGAAATTGAGTTGTCTTTGTAGTGCTTCTCACAGTCTGGATGTTGCCAACTGCATCCCCATGTTTAGTGTGTTTTCCTTTTACTTGTATTTTCTATAAACTGGTAGTTAGATTTAAAGCCTTGATCAGATTTAAGTTTTTCTTTTTGGTAAGAGTACCTAATAGGTGTATTTCAGCCAAGAGGCATATATCTGGTTGTCTCTTTTTTCATGAAGTTAGCAGCCATTTGGTGATCATTGCCTAGATTTATCATCTCATTATGGGTTGCAAATCATGATATTCTAATTCTAAACTTCCTTATTCATTTATTAATGGAATATTTCTATAAAGCCATATTTCTCCATAACAATTACTTGGTAATTCTGAAGGACAGTTCTTACAAGGATAGGCAAGATAAAGTCTAGGTTCTTTTCCTTTATTTAGCAGTTTTTAAAATAATGAATTGAAAAATGTTGCATCTTCCAAATGTTTTATAAGCACATGGATTTATATATATTTGAAGTATTAAGGTTTTTTTTAAATTGATGTTCATATTGTCCTATCTTTTGTAGGAACCTCCTCAAGTCCTTTAGATTCTATGAGTAGTCATTAATGATTTTCTTCATGTTATGACAGGATATTTATATTATACATTTTCTGCTCCATATTTGTAAACTGCCATTTCTCTAAGGAGCCCTAGTTTCTTTTAGCAGGAAATGGTATTTAGAAATTACAATCTAGGTATCAGAGGTGTTCCTTGCTACTGGATTGGTCATGATCTCTAGGCCTTTTTAGTGGGTAGAGCTAGAAAATAATTTTCCCTCTTTTTCTTAAGGTATATCCCTTATGGTATGAATGGATAAATTACTGTGTTTTAAAGTCACTTGAAATAATTCCTCTTTGTGTAGATTTGCCTGTACTTTGATACATAGTTAAGTTCATTTGTTTCATTTGCTTTTGATATTCAGGGATTGCTGTTTTTAAATGTAATATTGTTTTACAACTATGTTAAGTAGTTACATAGTTCCAAAGTCAAATCTATAAAACAAAAAATATTCAGAGAAATTTAACTTCTAACTTGGTTCTCTTCCTCTGGACCTACTCCTATGTCATTTAAAAAAGTTTTAGTTTATGTTTATTTATCCATCTCTCTGTCGGTCCCTCATCTTAGATAAGCATTAGCATACTGTACATACTTTTCTCCACCATGGGGTTTTTACCTTACAGTATATACCTTGTAGATCATGCTACAGTATGCATTCTCAATGGGGGATATCACCCAAAGAGGGGAGAAAGTTTGTTCTTGAAGGGTGAAAAAAATTCTTGGATTTTACAATGGTTTGTGGCCCTCCAAAGACCACAGTACATAAACGGATTTACAGTATATCTGTGATATTAAAACTTCATGGGGAGTGATTAGGAATAAAAATGTCTGAAAAGACTTTTTAGGGGGGCAGTAGTTGAGAAAGTGCTCTGTAGCAGTATATAGTATATTAATTGGTACTCCTCGATTCTTTTAAAAGTGTATAGGGTCTATTATGATATATTTAACTAGCCTTCTGTTGTTCAGCATTTGGGTTGTTTCCATTCCTTTGCAATTACCAACAGTGCTGCAATGAATGTATGTTCTTTTGTCATTTACTAGTGTATCTTTGAGATGGATTCTGAGAAGTCAGATTCCTAGGTCAAAGGCTAATTGTCTATGTAATTTTGCAAGACACTGCCAAATTCCTTTTATGGCAGTGTTTTAGTTTGTAAGAGTGGATATGTTATAAATTAGTTTATTGTGAGATGTTGTCACCATTTATGAGAACCTTATTAGACTTCTAATTAGCTGAGAGAAATATAATTTTCATATTGCAAAAAGCAAATTTATGTTATTTCACTTATCAGATTTTTTCTAAAAGTATCACTGCACTACTTACCATATTGTTGTTGTTCATAAAAGAAGAACAACGGATCTATCTAAAAGGTCACATGCTTTAATTTTTTTTTAATGTGCTATATCTGGTCATAGTAAAGACAGTTGCTAACATTAAGGGCTTGTTTTTCAAGTAAATGTAGCATAAACTTTTAAAATGTTTTTATAATTAATTATAAATGTTTACATTTAAGATAAATTTCACTTGATTTTTGAAATGCTTTGGACCAACTGGATTACCTAGGTTTCTTCAACCCATTGTTTTTATGAAACTTTTAGATTGTGTGGCAAAAATCCCTTTGGATATGACAGTATTCATCCTTAGTGCCCTTCAGAGCAAGGATTAACTACCTGGGACCACTCTTGTCACTTGGACAGTACTTGCTTTTTCTAGGGAAAAGGTTCCAAATCTCTTTAGTAATACTTGCCCTCACCACCCCCACAACTCTGCCAAAGTTAGAGTCCTGCTCACTTTAACCCTAGCCAGGATCTGCAGGTACTGAAGAGGTGGACTAAAAAGGAACATCATACTTCATGAGAAGAAGTTCCATGGATAGATTATAGCTCAGTGACTTTAGATCTTCACTCATGTGTTCTAATGACTTTAATGGCCTGAGGGATATTGCACAGTAACTCAACTGATCCTGACAGAGGTTGAGCTGAGTCAGTCTCTCCTATAGTCCTTCAAATATTTATATGTACCCAGAACAGGGCCTGGTGCATAGTAAGCGCTTGTATTTATTGCATAAGTGAATGGCTGGGGAGCTACTGACATTTATATTCAGTAAGTGGTTAATGAGGAAAGGACTTAGAATATCTGAATATTTTGTCTGTGAAAAGCAGACTAAAAAGCAGTCATGAAGTTTTCTAGAACCAAGTTTCCTATAGTATATTTAACTGTTTGGAGGTTAAAGATATACAGAGAAAAATAGAATTTGGGAGATGACGTGAAACTGTCGCAGTTATTTTTGTTAAGTTAAAAGACTCTATTTTAGTAAAACATCACCTTGTTGCACAAGTACTGTCAGCTAGAAGTTTTGCTGACGGGTTCCCTTGATCGTGGAGTAAATCTGGGTTTTTAATAAATGAGGTAACGTTTCCCTCTTCCTTTGTAGGCATTTGGGATCACAGCTTTGTGAATTAGAAAAACTGATAGATAAAATGATGATTGCAGAATTTTCTACTTATTCTCACAGTGACTTAAATAGACCATTGGAAGATGACTGTCAAATTTTAGAAGAGGTATGTCTTTTGAACTATAGAATGAAATTGATGTCATTGCTTAGTGTTATTTCCTAACAACCTTAGTTTAGAACACATTCTCCTCAGGTTATAGTGAGCAAAATTATCTTCAATATCAAGCCTGTGAGACCTATGAAATCTTTCACTAACTATGTGACTTTAGGAAGCACATAATTGTTTATTATCCTGTGAAATTAGAGAATAAATAATTTTATAGCTTAATTAGAAATGGGAGTTAAAATGAAGTCTTTATATGGCTTACTACCCAAGTTCCAAATATAGATATAGGATGTAGATATAGGATGAATTAACTTATATCCATGTATATGCATGTATTAGAGTGTGTCTTTTATAAAAAGTGATCATTATTATATGGTAACTTATGAGTCATTCACATTCACTGAGCACCTATTATGAACATGTTTTATGCATATGCATATACAAATATATCATATTTGGTAACTTATCTAGTAACTTCTCAACGCTGATTATTGCCAAGAACTTGTAAAGAATCCAAAAAGCCCTGATAGCAGCCTAAGTAGTTAAAGAGATTTTTGTAAATGTTAGCAGTTAATGCTCCACAAATAATCCAGGTCATCGTTCCAGTCTTCTAGACCACTAATTAGAAAGCACTGGGCTCATAGAGTATTTATTGGTTATTAGGGTTTGAGAAGAATACTTTCTAGCTACTTACTGAAACTAGACCAAAATATACTCATATTGTTTTGTCCCCAAACCAGCTTCATTTGATCCACTATAGTAGGATAGGATTTACCTGTTTTAGAATAATGACTCCAAAAATCTGATGACAAGATTGCTATGGAAAGGGGTTTTTAAGCCTTTTAGAAAATACTCAAAGGAGGATAGAGATTTGGGGGTCAAACAATAAAACCCTTGACGTTGATTATTTCTACCTCTAAGTGAGATTATTTTGTATTTGAATTTTGACATTGTGTACCCTTCTTTTATTTTAACAGGAAAGACTAGTATCTCTTATATTTGGACTTTTAAAACAAAGAAAACTTAATTTTTTAGAAATATATAGTGAAGAAATGATTATTACAGCAAAGAATATCATTAAACAGGTAATTATACTTTTTTATTTGATATATTTTCATCTAGAATCTTTTGTGAAGTTTATTTTTACATGATCCTCTAATAATACATGCAGTATCATAGTAATATTTTCTCATTTATTAAAAAATTTTAAATATAGAAAAATAGAAGAAAGAAAAACATAGCCCATAGTCAAAAAGATGATCACTTTAAGAATATTTCTAGGGCTTCCCTGGTGGCACAGTGGAAGGGAGTCCACCTGCCGACGCAGGGGACACGGGTTCGTGCCCCAGTCCGGGAGGATCCCACGTGCCGCGGAGCAGCTGGCCCCGTGAGCCATGGCCACTGGGCCTGCGCATCCGGAGCCTGTGCTCCGCAGCGGGAGAAGGCCACAGCAGTGAGAGGCCCCCGTACCGAAAAAAAAAAAAAGAATATTTCTAAGCATAAGTTGTTACTGGTGTTTTTCATTGGTGCTCTCATACTGTATATATAATTTTGAATTGTATATATATTTCCGTTTGAATCATAGCATAAGTATTTGCTCATAAGCCTTCAGAAATATCACTTTTAATGGTTGTATAAAATTCCATCAACATTATGTTAGTTAAACCTGTTTAAGCTTTCCTCTGTGTTAAATATTTAGGTCATTTTCATTTCGGTACTATAAAGAGCACTGTGACAAACATCTTTGGTATGCTTTGGTATAAAGTCTTGTTTGTTTGGTTTCTCGTATTTAAGACTATTTTTCTTATAACTGATTCCTGAAGTGGAACTATTGGTCAGAGAGTGAAAAGTATTTTTAAATTGTTTGATACATAGAGCTGAATTGCTTTTTTTGTAAAAAGATTTTACCAATAGTATATACTTTCACCAGTGTTTCTTCTTACTCTGATCTCTAAGAAATTATAATTGTAAACTAAAATCTATTTGTTTTTTTTTTTAGTCTTCCCTGATTTTTTTCCCAAGCTAATTGGTATTTATTACAACACAATTGGCATAAAGTGATAAAGTGGAGTTGTCAGACATTTTACATCTGCAGTACTTTTAGAAATTAAAAGAAAGAGCTTACCACCTACAATGCTATCAAAGTTTCAGTATTTGTCATCTATTCATTAGAAAGTAGATATACATTTTAAGGTTATTTCAGTTTTAAAGATGTGAAATTCAAGTTGCTGCTATATTTCATGAGATACAATTTTTTTCCATGAGCAGTTTTTTTTTTTTACATCTTTATTGGAGTACAATTGCTTTACAATGTTGTGTTAGTTTCCGCTGTACAACAAAGTGAATCAGCTATATGTATACACTTCCCTGATTTTTGTTTTGACTTTTTCTATTCAGATAAATCTCATTCTCTGAACTTTAGTTTTTCTGTATATGAAAAAGAACAATTTTGAATGAATTTCTTAGGCTTAATTGATCATCATCATTAGGTTGAATGTACATTTCTTAGTTTTTAATGTTTAAATAAAACAAGCAAGAGAAAGGTTACAATCACCCCATCTTTTACCTCTTTCAAACATTGACTAAAACACCATATTTTAAAATTATCACTGTCACTTCCAAAAATTGTTGATAACTAGCACTAAATATACATGTATATTATAGCTTAGCAATTCTACTTCTAGGTAATTTACCCAACAGAAATTCATACCTAGGCTCACCAGAAACAGCACAAGCATTCCATGGCAGCATATTTGTAATAAAAAACCGGAAAAACTCAGATTTTATCATCAGTAAAAATGATAAATAGAATTGTAGCATATTTACATCATTGAATACTGTACAGCAATGAGAATGAATAAACTACATGGAACAACATGGATATTCACATACATAAGGTGGAGCCAAAGAAGCCAGACACGGAAAAGTACACACTGTATGATTCCACTTATGTAAGATTCAAACACGGGCAAAATTAATCTGTGGTGTTAGAAATCAGGATAGTAATGTCTTTTGGGAGGAAGTAGTGACTAGGAGTGGAGCAGGAGGGGCTTACTGGTAATATTCAATTTCATAATCTGAGTTCTGGTTAAATAGGTGCACTCCACTTATAAAAAAAATATTGAGCTATAAACATAATTTGTACAGTTTTCTGTATGTATATTATACTTTTAAACAGTTTTTAAAAACTGCTGTGTTTTAATTGCTAGACTTCTAAAGTCTGAGCATTTATTTTTTAAAACCTTAAACTGTTGCACGTGTTGCAAGGAAGTGTGACCTCCAAAATGAATTTCTTTTGGAATTTTAGTATGGGGCTTATACCATGTCCTAAGTATTATAGTTCTATGGGGGTTTTGTGTGTGTGCGTGTGTGTTTGTGTGTGTTGTGTGTGTATTTGTGTGTGAACAGTTTTAAATAGTAGGAAATTGTGATTAATACAGTTCAAGCATACCCTGGAATAATTATTTAATAGGGTAAAGGTAATGCTGTAGTTTTTTAAACACCTTGAGGTGTAAGAGACAGGAGAAGTTTGGTCAAATAATTATAGTCATTGAGGCCCTTATTAATATACAAATGAACATGTAGTACTTAAAGTTCTAAAGACGTTAATCAAATTTTTTTCTTAAATTTTGCAGTGTGTGATTAATAAAGTTTCACAAATAGAAGACATAGACACAGATGTTGTTTTGAAGTAAGTATAAATATTCAGTTGGGGTTACCAGTCAGGGAAAAGATAACGCATTAGAATAATCTAAGGAGGATTTAGTTCAGGAATTATTTGCTAAGGTGTGGGCAGAGTGTAGGAAAATCACAAGTGATAGTGCAGTACCTTTAAGGGACAAAGAAAGAGAGCAGTTAATGGAATTCAGAAGGAGAAGAAGATATAAGTAGCTGAAAAAAAAAGTCTTTTAGTAGTTGAAGTGATCTTCAGTGGAGGGAGGCAGTCATCCTGAGGTAACCCCTCAGGGATGGAGACGGACTATTAGCACCTTTCCTCCTTTCAGTCTTTTGTAAGGGCTCCTCACTGGCCAAGCCCAGCAGGTCAGCCTCCCAGGGCAGAGAGAGGGTGGAGAGGATACAACGTCATATGGAGGGTGGAAATTGAAGAGGAATAGCAGTGTTAAATTTAAATTATTTAGCTATATAATTAAAACCCAGTTAGCTTTGAGAAGTTTGAGTACATGATTTTGAATTGTCCATGTCTGTAATTTTTTGTTTTCCCCTTGAAATAACTATTCTTATTTTAAGGAGAATAGTGATAAATATTTTATGACTATGAATTTCTTGTTCATATAGGTATCTAAACTTTATTAACTGGTCTAAGATATGAATAGTAATATGGACAACTGTAAAACTTCTCTGGGCCAGACTCATAGAATGAGGATTGTGGAGTTTTAATTTCCACACTATTACCTAGTGAAAGCTCAGTTTCAGAATTCAGAAGCAATCCTAATAATGCAGGGATCACTAGTAGTTGGAAAAATTAAGTTACTGGACCTTTGCTAAAAGCCCTATATACATGGAGAGTCAGTTATTTTTAATACTTTTCTTCCCTAGGGAATTTTCTCAACTTAGAGAACATCCTATATCTCAAGTGTATAGCAGTATCTTTTGAGAATAAAGTCCTAGGTGTAGCCACGTTAATTAAAAATTTGGAGTAATAAGTCATTGTAGTACTCTAAAATATCTTTATGGAATTCTATTTTTTTATTAATTTTTAATCTTAAAGTTGATTGATGTCAGTTATAAAAATATTGGCTGTACTATTATGTATTGTAATATTTAGTATATATATAATATATATGTAGCTAATATAATATTGGCTAATACTTACATAGCACTGTGCATTGTTCTGAGTACTTCGTATTAACTCAGTTTATATTCACAGCTACCATATAAGGTAGGTTCTACCCATTTAAAATGAGAAAATTAGATCATGGAGGAGTTAAGTCATTTGTCCAGAGTCACACAACTAGTAAGTGGCAGGGCTGGAACTTGAACCAAGGCATTATGGCTTAAGAGCCCATGCTCTTAGCCACCGTGCCACATGATCCTTCATATGTGGAAGAGTACTTTTTAGTTTGTAGTTAGAAAAGTGGTTATTAAGTTTATTAGGGGAGATGTTATGTTTCTGTTTTTTTTTTAACATTTTTATTGGAGTATAATTGCCTTATACTCCGCTTTATAACAAAGTAAATCAGTCATACGTATACATATATCCCCATATCTCTTCCCTCTTGCATCTCCCTCCCTCCCACCCTCCCTCTCCCACCCTTCTAGCTGGTCACAAAGCACCTAGCTGATCTCCCTGTGCTATGCGACTGCTTCCCACTATCTATCTATTTTACATTTAGTAGTGTATATATGTCCATATATACACTACCACTCTCTCACTTTGTCTCATCTTACCCTTCCCCCTCCCTGTGTCCTCAAGTCCATTCTCTAGTAGGTCTGTGTCTTTATTCCCATCTTGCCCCTCGGTTCTTCATGACCATTTTTTTTTTTTGATTCCATATATATGTGTTAGCATACGGTATTTGTTTTTCTCTTTCTGACTTACTTCACTCTGTATGACAGACTGTAGGTCCATCCACCTCACTACAAATAACTCAATTTCGTTTCTTTTTATGGCTGAGTAATATTCCATTGTATATATGTGCCACATCTTCTTTATCCGTTCATCTGTCTATGGACACTTAGGTTGCTTCCGTGTCCTGGCTATTGTAAATAGAGCTGCAGTGAACATTGTGGTACGTGACTCTTTTTGAATTACGGCTTTCTCAGGGTATATGCCCAATAGTGGGATTGCTGGGTTGTATGGTAGTTCTATTTGTAGTTTTTTAAGAAACCTCCATACTGTTCTCCATAGTGGCTGTATCAATTTACATTCCTACCAACAGTGCAAGAGAGTTCCCTTTTCTCCACACCCTCTCCAGCATTTATTGCTTCTACAGTTTTTGATGATGGCCATTCTGACTGGTGTGAGATGATATCACATTGTAGTTTTGATTTGCATTTCTCTAATGATTAATGATGTTGAGCATTCTTTCATGTGTTTGTTGGCAATCTGTATATCTTCTTTGGAGAAATGTCTGTTTAGGTCTTCTGCCATTTTTGGATTGGGTTGTTTGTTTTATTGATATTGAGCTGCATGAGCTGCTTGTAAATTTTGGAGATTAATCCTTTGTCAGTTGCTTCATTTGCAAATATTTTCTCCCATTCTGAGGGCTGTCTTTTAGTCTTGTTTATGGTTTCCTTTGCTGTGCAAAAGCTTTTAAGTTTCATTAGGTCCCATTTGTTTATTTTTGTTTTTATTTCCATTTCTCTAGGAGGTGGGTCAGAAAGGATCTTGCTGTGATTTATGTCGTAGAGTGTTCTTCCTACATTTTCCTCTAAGAGTTTGATAGTGTCTGGCCTTACATTTAGGTCTTTAATCCATTTTGAGTTTATTTTTGTGTATGGTGTTACAGAGTGTTCTAATTTCATTCTTTTACATGTAGCTGTCCAGTTTTCCCAGCACTACTTATTGAAGAGGCTCATTTATTAAGGGAGATGTTATGTTTCTATTTTTATTCCAGAATATACATGATAAGATTCATAAGTCAGTGTACTTGACTAGTCTTGGAGATGTTTAAACAAGGAGAAGTTGCTTAGTAATTGACATCTTCATCTCAATTTTACAATTTTAGCTAGGTATCTAGATTAAATTGCGTTTTATTATTCTTTTGTTGCTAGTATTTACTATAGTTTCCTCCAATTTGTATATAACACCATATGGCCTGAAGACAGTCATTATTTTTGTTTGAATTTTTTTTTCTAGGCTTGCAGATCAGATGAGAATGTTGAATTTTCTTCAGTGGTTTGATCTGCTAAAGGATATTTTCTCTAAGTTTACAGTTTTCCTACAGAGAGTTAAGGTAAGCTTATGTGTTTATCAGTTTGTCCAGAATATCCCTAAAGTTAAGTCATCTTTCTAGATATGAAAATTAGAATAAAACAAAATTTCTTTGTTTCTATAATTTTTCTAAAGGGTTTTAAATTAGATTTGAAGTGCTTCAGAGTATTTTGGTACCTTTTTATAATTTTGGATGATATGTTTTATTTTAAAATATGATGCTTACTTGGCATTAAATATTATACAGTAATATTTCCTTTTGTGATTTTGTGATGCTTGAATCTCTGTAGATTACCTAGAATTACAATATTGTGAAACATTCAAAAATCTATCCCAAACCACTTAATTTTTCTAGGAATTTAATGTTGATATAATGGTGTTTTTTAACATATGGTTCATATTTAAATTACTCTACTAATGTTCTTTATTGCAGGTTTTTTTTTCATTTTTCAATCTGGAATCCATTCATGTATCATGCATTGCACTTAATTACTTTGTCCCTTTGGTCAAACAACTTAATTTTTATCCAGTCTTTATAAGGAAAAGAACACATGCCACACAGCATTTTTCAGAAGAAAAAATGTCACAGACTCTAATACATGTTGGTTGGGATTACCAACGTGTCATAACTGTGTTTTAATAAGACAGTCATTAGGAATTACTGAGTATAACAGGCTGTTTGTGAAATGTGATATTCTTTGAATTATCAGGTGTCAATATTGTATTTATGTCCTAGTTAACATCCCTGGCATCTCCTGAGTTTCATGTTAAAAATGATCTGGGGGACTTTGGTACTTAATCTGTGATATGACTTCCTTATTGACATTGACATGCTCTAAGTCACATACATAAGCTTTCCAGTCAGAGTGGGAAAAGTTTTATAAAATGTGATTCACTATACTTAATTCAGACTCCTACCAAAATGTTGATCCTATCCATTGATACTGATAGATAGCAAACCTTTATCTGTGGATTGCACAGTAACGAGGCCTTGTTTTCACTTTTTCTTATATTCCTACCATGACCTTATCACACACAGGTCTGGATGTATAGAACTCCTATATTGCATAGTTAGAACTGGCCAACTTTTTGCCAGTTATTTTTAGGTAGCTATCTTACTTTTAGGTTTTATATCAGTTAAACTAAGCCACATTATTATTTGATGTATGTACAATATGCGAACAGTGATTTGTCCTAATTGTAGCATCTTATTTTCACATTTAGGCCACTTAAACTAATACTGTTGTAAAACATCTTTGAAGATGATGTTTATTCTTTAAATATAGTGCTTTTTTCTTTGAAAAAGTTTGTGGTTCCTTGAGGGCATGATTTTGCTGAAAAATAATGTTAATTATAGCTGTTCATTTTTAATGAAGAATTTTTAAATAACTACAAATTGGAAAGAACCATGATGTCTAACAATAGAGGAATGGTAAAATAAGTTATGCCTGGTATGTTCACTATCATGGAATGTCATGCAGGCAAGGATTTTTAATGATTGAAGAAGATGCATGCATTATAACATTAAAAAGCAAGACAGAGACCTACTTAAACATATAGTCTGCTCTTAGCTGTGTTAGAAAGATTCTTTTACCTCTTCATCTCCATAGACCAAAGAGACAGCTTGTCTTTTTAGTGGTTATCTTTAGGTGGTAGTATTATGTATAATTTAAATTTGTGATTCATTCTTTTCTGTTTTTCCTAAGTTTTCTACAAAAAGAGGTATTACTTTTTTTTAATTGAACTATAGTTGATTTACAATGTTGTGTTAGTTTCTGGTATACAGCAAAGTGATTCAGTTATACATATACATATTCTTTTTCATATTCTTTTCCATTATAGTTTATTACAGGATATTGAATATGGTTCCCTGTACTATACAGTAGGACTGCTGTTTATTTTATATATAGTAGTTTGTATTTGCTAACCCCCAAATCCTAATTTATCCCCCCCCTCCCTGCCACACCACCACCACCCCCTCAGCTCTGTCCCCTTTGGTTACCATAAGTTTGTTTTCTATGTCTGTGAGTCTATTTCTGTTTTGTAAATAAGTTCATTTGTATCAGTTTTTTTAGATTCTACATATAAGTGATATCATGTGCTATGTGGTATTTGTCTTTCTCTTTCTGGCTTACTTCACTTAGTATGATAATCTCTAGGTCCATCCATGTTGCTGCAAATGACATTATTTCATTCTTTCTTACGCTGAGTAATATTCCATTGTATATATGTACCACATCTTCTTTATCCATTCATCTGTCGATGGACGTTTAGGTTGCTTCCATGTCTTGGCTATTGTAAATAGTACTGCTATGAACATTGGGTTGCATGTATCTCTTCGAATTAGAGTTTTCTCTGGATATATGCCCAGGAGTGAGACTGCTGGATTATATGGTAACTCTATTTTTAGTTTTTTAAGGAACTTCCATACTGTTCTCCATAGTGGCTGCACCAATTTACATTCCCACCAACAGTGTAGGAGGGTACCTTTTTCTCCACACTCTCTCCAGCATTTACTATTTGTAGACTTTTTGATGATGGCCGCCCTTACTGATGTAAAGTGATACCTCATTGTGGTTTTGGTTTGTATTTCTCTAATAATTAGTGATATTGAGCATCTTTTCTGGTGCCTGTTGGCCATCTGTATGTCTTCTTTGGAGAAATGTCTGTTTAGATCTTCTGCCTGTTTTTTAATTGGGTTGTTTGGGTTTTTTTTTTTTTTTTTTTTTGATTTTTTCCTGTGTGAGCTGTTTGTATATTATGGAAATTAATCCCTTGTCAGTTGCATCATTTGCAAATATTTTCTCCCAGTCCATAGGTTGTTGTTTCATTTTGTTTATGGTTTCCTTTGCTGTGCAAAAACTTTTAAGTTTAATTAGGTCCCATTTGTTTATTTTTGTTTTTATTTCCATTACTTAGGAGACAGGTCCCCCAAAATATTGCTGTGATTTACAACATGTCAAAGACTGTTCTGACTATGTTTTCTTCTAGGAGTTTTACAGTATCTGGTCCTACATTTAGTTCTTTAATCCATTTTGAGGTTTTTTTTTAATATGGTGTTAGGGAGTGTTCTCGTTTCATTCTTTTACATGTAGCTATCCAGTTTCTCCAGCACCACTTGTTGAAGAGATTGTCTTTACTCCATTGTATATTCTTGCTGTATTTTGCCCTTTGTTGTAGATTAATTGACCATGAGTGCATGGGTTTATTTCTGGGCATTAATTGTATTTTGTATTTTTATTAGAATTCTTGTTTATATCCCATAATGTAAGATGATTTGTATAGCTAAAAAAGAAAATAATCCTTAAATGCAAGCTTACATTCTTTTTTAAGAAATTTTTAACTCTTAAGTTTTCAGTTTGTTATGTGGACAAATAATTCTGGACTATCATTTTAAAGACTTATCAATATGGTTACCAGATTATTTCATTCATTATTCTCAAGACTGGAAAAATTTATTTTAGCGGTTCTGGTCTTTGAACATGAACTTGACTGTAAACTGCTGCAATATGAAAATTCAGAGAATAAATCGCGTACCTACTGTTGAATCTACTATATATTGTAAAATCTTCTGGCATCCTTAAGCAAGAATGGCTCTGGTCTTGAAAAAAATAATCAGCAAACCTTTAAAACTGTAGGTATGGTGAAAACAGTGAAGAAGAACCCTTAAGAGAACACCTGATACACTGTATATGGAAAGTTTATTGTATTAGCTAAGATGTTGTCAGTTAAAAGGGACAAAGTATTCAAATGAAACTAATTTAAACAATAAAAGAAATACATTGGCTTGGGGAACTTAAAATAGTCCAAAACGAGGATAGGCTTCATATGACGTGGTCATGGTTTTCTCGCTTAGTTTCTCTGTTTTAATTCACTTCTACCTCCTCTTTGTTGGCTTCACCTTCAAAGTAACCAACCTAATTATAGCAAAATGGCTATGTATAACAGTTTTAGGTCTTCTACATTTGTATACTCTACTTCCTAAAACAAGACTTTTTCTTCTTCAATCATCAAGAGTCCTTGGTTTTAATCCACTGGGCTGATTTAGGTTACTGTGGTCAGGACAGTGCTGTGCACTGCTTGCTTTGGGTCTGGATTTTCTTCTCACTTCTGAACTAATCCTGTGGCAAGGGGGTTGGGAGTATACTGTGTGGGATACGCAGGACTAACACCTGAAGCCGGAAGGTGGACTCAGTTTTGCATAGCTGTATTCCTATGGGAGAGGTATAGAATAGTTGTTGGGGAGAGAAAGATCATGTCCAAAGACCATGACCATTTTTTATTAAAAAAATTTTTAAGAAAGAAAATCATCAAGAGAGAAGAGATAAGGAAGAAGAAAGGCAAAATGAAGATGGGGGAGAAAGCACATCAAGATTTAGACGAGACAGTAGTGAGGATTAAAAGCAGCAATGGAGGAGTGTAGCAAGGAGCAAGTTTGTGACAATAGAGAAGTTACTGATTAATGGAGAAAGAAAATATGCAGTATCCACAGACACTCGAAGGCTCAGAATCTCTCTCATATACTCTGGAATATTGTATAATTTAGAGTGCATTTAGTTCCAAATAACAGGAAACAGAGTGTTTTAAACAATTAAGGGGGTTTATTAGTTCATATAACTGAAAAATATCCATAGATAGGTCAGCCTTTAGGTGCTTGATAGAGAGGTTGATGATGTTATCAAGCCTTGGTTTTGTTTCTCTGTGTTTCTCTCAGTCTGTCTTCTGTGTATCTTCTTTAGCTTTAAGCTCAGGTGGTTCCGTTAGTTGATTGGACTAGCTTAGACTCTTATCCTATCTTTGGAGACTTAAAGTTGGAGTCTGCTTGCCTAGAACCATGTAGATCCTAAAAAAGAAATCAAGAGTTTTAAGAAAGGGGCAACAAATTATAAGAACGCAACCATGAATGTTAAAGTAGGAATGCAGCCCCTGTTTCTTAGTAGTCCATGAAGACATTGACTTACATAAATTTACTCTTAATTCATCTAGCTTTCAGTATTTATTAAGTACCTCCTATGTGCCCAGTACTTACTATTCTAGGCAGTAGGATATAATATCTCATGGAGCTAACATTGTAGTGGAAAGAGACCTAGAATTAAAAAAATAAAAAGGTAGTGGTAACTGTTATTTAAAAAAAAACTGGTTAATGGGATAGGGTTGCTGGAAAGAGTCATAGGAGGCTTCTTTTTTTGTTGTTTTTGATTCAGTTTTATTTATTTAATTTTATTTTTTTGCCGTGCGGCATGAGGGATCTTAGTTCCCCTACCAGGGATCGAACCCGTGCCCCCTGCATTGGGAGCACGGAGTCTTAACCACTGGACCACGCTTCTTGAGGAAGTGACAGTTGTGCAGGAACCTGAGTGATGAGAAAGAAACATGTATGCAAACATCAAGGTGAAGAACATTCCGGGCAGAGGAAACAACAAAGGCACTGAGATGGGAACAGTGGAATTTAGAAGAATAGGAAGAGAACCAGAATGTCTGGAGAGCAGTGAATGAGTGAGAAAAAAGTGTAAGATGAGGAGAGAGAGATGGATTTAAGGGTAGGTTTATGGAATTAAGGAATACGGATTGTTTTATCCTTTTAAGAAAGCGCAGCAGGACTTCCCTGGTGGTGCAGTGGTTAAGAATCCGCCTGCCAATGTAGGGGACATGGGTTTGATCCCTGGTCCGGGAAGATCCCACATGTCGCGGAGCAACTAACCCCGTGCTCCACTACTGAGCCTGTGCTCTAGAGCCTGCGAGCCACAACTACTGAAGCCCATGCGCCTAGAGCCCGTGCTCCTCAACAAGAGAAGCCACTGCAACGAGAAGCCCGTGCACCGCCACAAATAGTAGCCCCCGCTCGCCGCAACTAGAGAAGGCCTGTGCACAGCAATGAATACCCAATGCAGCCAAATAAATTAATTAATTAAAAAAAAAAAACCCAGTGAATATTTGTTGCATAGATTGATTGGATACTGGTTGCTCTGTTCCAAACCCCCCCCTTTAAAAAAAATAGAAAAGAAAACACATCAGTCAATGAATATGATCGTCTGACAGGCAAGTTATGTTTAGTGTAACCTATTTAAGAAGTTAGAGAAATATGCAGTATATTTTAGGGAGATTTCCATTTACAAAATTAATTTGTAAATGGAGCCCTATGTCTGAGCTTTAGGGAACCCATCTCTTTTGAGCAATTCTTTTTCACAATTCACCTTTACTGTATAATAAAAGAAATTCTGATATGCATGACCTTGACTCATTTGTAAGATGTTCAAAAGTACATACACAGAGTTCACTTTTGGAACCTTTAGGTACAAAATATTTTAAATCCTTTAAAAATGTATCCTGTTTTCTTGTAGGCAACGTTAAATATCATTCACAGTGTTGTTCTCTCAGTTCTTGACAAAAACCAAAGGACTAGAGAATTGGTGGAGATTTCGCAGCAGAAGAATGCTGCAAAAGACAATTCAGTGGACACAGAGGTGGCTTATTTAATCCATGAAGGCATGTTTATAAGCGATGCATTCAGTGAGAGTGAATTAACACCTATAGCAATTGACACTACCTCTCAAAGAAATGCATCTCCAAATAGTGAGCCCTGCAGCAGTGATTCGGTATCCGAACCAGAATGTACTACTGATTCTTCATCCAGCAAAGAGCAGACATCATCATCTGTTACTCCAGGAGCTGTGGAGATTATGTGAGTATGGTGACTGCTGCCAAGTTAACAAGATTTTGAGTCATTAATGGTTCCAATAATATTAATTGGTTATTCAGTTTATTGGGAAACCGTGTACACTTTGGTCTTTTGGAATTTAGTTTAACAAAAATAAATTAATTTTCTGAAACATGTATCTTATTGAAAATGTATGCAAGGTAAGGAGGTGAGCATTGGAAGTAATTGAGAATTGTAGAATTTTAAGGCTGGGAAGGAACGATTTAATTAAATGCCCTCAATTTGGAGAGTTTAGATGACTTATTTAAAGTCATTAGTGGCAGAACCTGTCCTGGAACTCAGGTTAGTATTTCCTTGGTTATGTTTCTTTCTTTTACTGTGTCACCTTGGTATTTTGTATATAGTGAAAATCTGTTTGATTTACAATTTTCAGTTTTTCAGACATGAATTTCCAAGTGGGTCACACTATCTTTTTAAATATTACTTTTTTAAACTTATTTTGAAATAATTTCAAATTTACAGAAAAGTTGTCAGCATTGTACAAAAAACTCTCATATATCCTTCACCTTGCTTCCCCAGTTAATGGTTTACTACATTGCCCTCTTTCTCCCTTCCTCTCTCTTTCTCGCTCTTTTCGTCTCTCCTTTCTTTATCTCTCATGTTAAAATTTTTTCTCAATCATTTGACAATAGGTTTCAGACTTTATGTTCCAAATACTTCAGTGTATATTTCCTAAATACAGTAACACTGTCTTAAATAACTACACTATACCAATTAAAATCAAGAAAACATTGCTGCATTATTACCATCTAATGCACAAACCCCATTCAAAGTTCACCAGTTGTCCCAATAATGTTCTGAATAGGAAGAACAAAAATAAAACAGCCAATAAAATCTTTCTGGTCCAAGAACATTGTTTGTATTTTGTTATTATTAAGAATAATAAGAACTCAGTACTTTTGTTCATTTTGATGTAAGTCGGCTTATAGCCCAGGAGCTTATAAAGGTTGCAGTTATAGTGTAAAGTCAGCTATAATACCTCCCCCTCCGCACCATAAATCAATCAATCAAACCCTGAACTACATATTAATAAAATTTTTTCTTCTCTGTTCTGGCTTATATTTTCACATTTATTAGTTAGGGTTCAGTCTAAAACTGCTGTTAAAAGAGATGTAAAAACATCTGTAGCTTAAACAATGTAGAATTTTGTTTCTCTCCTGTAACAATTCAGAGGTAGGAGGTCCAGAGCTGAGAAGGTAGCTCTACCAGCTCATTGTGTAGCTTCCCTCTGTGTCTTAGGAGGTTTTATCATCTCATTTCAATCTGTAGCAGCAGGAAGGAGAGGACAAAGGCTGGTACTCTCCTTACTTTTTGTTTTGTTTTAACCTTTTAATTGGAATGTGATGCACATATAGGGAAATGGACCAGTTATAAGTGTTCAGCTCCATTTATTATAACAAAATGAACACCCTGGTGTAATCACCAAGGTTAAGAGATAGAACATTACCAGCTCTCTAGAAGCCCCCCCTTGCCACTATGCTTTCACTTTCCCCCCCCAAAAACATTAAAACTATTGGTTTTTCCAGGTTTTAAACTTTATATAAATAGAACCATAAATGGAATCATGTTCTTTAGTCTTTAATTTCTTTCATTCCACATTATATTTGTGATATTTTTCTAAGTAGTTTCATGCAGCAGTAGTTTATTTGTGCATAAATATTCCGCTTCTGACTACACCACAATGTATTTATCATTCTGTTGTTGATGAAATTTGGATTATTTTCAGTTTGATTGTTGTGAACATTCTTGTAGATGTCTTCAGTGTACATGACATAAGTATTTCTGTTGAATATATACCTAGGAATGAATAAGTATTGTGAATAGTCAATTTAACTAATGCCAAACAATTTCCCAAAGGATTGTACTCCTTTACAATCCTATCAGCTGTGTGGAAGCATTCCTATCACTCCACATCTTTATTTACTCTTGGTATTGTCAGTCTTTTACATTTTAGACATTTTGGTGGATATGTCACAGGTATAGTAGTTTAAATTTTTATTTCCCTGATGATTGATAAGAGGGCACTTTTCATATATTTATTGGCTGTTTGGATATCCTCTTCTGTGAAGGCCCTATTCAGATCCTTTGCCCACTTCTCTATTGGTTTGCCTTTTATTTCTTACTGATTTATGGGAGTTCTTTATGTAGTCCCAACACAGCCCTTTGTCAGTTGTCCATACTGCAGATATCTTCTCCCACTCTGTGGGTTGACTTTTCACTCTCTTATTGGGGTCTTTGGTGAACAAAATTCTTAATTTTAATATCTTATGATTCAGTCTTTCCTTTTATGGTTTGTGCTTTTGTGTGTGTCCTATTTAAGAAATCTTTCCC
>NW_006791012.1:4796753-4827191 GCF_000442215.2 Lipotes vexillifer
TGATGATATTCTCTTATGTTTTTTTCTGGAAGCTTTGTTGCTGTCCCTTTCACATTTAGATCCACAATCTATCTGGAATTGATTTTTGTGTATAGTGTGAGGTAGTTGTCTTTTTCCTCATGTGGATATCTTTTTAACTTCACACCATTTATTGAAAAGACTGTCTTACCCGTTGCTCTATGGTGCCACTCTTGTCTTTTTTTTTTTTTTTTTAACATTTTTTTTTGGTACATGACTCTTTCTGAATTCTGGTTTCCTCAGGGTATATACCTAGTAGTGGGATTGCTGGGTCATATGGTAGTTCTATTTGTAGTTTTTTAAGGAACCTCCATACTGTTCTCCATAGTGGCTGAACCAATTCACATTCCCACCAGCAGTGCAAGAGTGTTCCCTTTTCTCCACACCCTCTCCAGCATTTATTGTTTCTAGATTTTTTGATGATGGCCATTCTGACTGGTGTGAGATGATATCTCATTGTAGTTTTGATTTGCATTTCTCTAATGATTAATGATGTTGAGCATTCTTTCATGTGTTTGTTGGCAGTCTGTATATCTTCTTTGGAGAAATGTCTATTTAGGTCTTCTGCCCATTTTTGGATTGGGTTGTTTATTTTTTTGTTATTGAGCTGCATGAGCTGCCTGTAAATTTTAGAGATTAATCCTTTGTCAGTTGATTCATTTGCAAATATTTTCTCCCATTCTGAGGGCTGTCTTTTGGTCTTGTTTATGGTTTCCTTTGCTGTGCAAAAGCTTTGAAGTTTCATTAGGTCCCATTTGTTTATTTTTGTTTTTATCTCCATTACTCTAGGAGATGGGTCAAGAAGGATCTTGCTGTGATTTATGTCATAGAGTGTTCTGCCTATGTTTTCCTCTAAGAGTTTGATAGTTTCTGGCCTTACATTTAGGTCTTTAATCCATTTTGAGCTTATTTTTGTGTATGGTGTTAGGGAGTGATCTAATCTCATACTTTTACATGTACCTGTCCAGTTTTCCCAGCACCACTTATTGAAGGGGCTGTCCTTTCTCCACTGTATATTCCTGCCACCTTTATCAAAGATAAGGTGACCATATGTGCATGGGTTTATCTCTGGGCTTTCTATCCTATTCCATTGATCTATCTTTCTGTTTTTGTGCCAGTACCATACTGTCTTGATTACTGTAGCTTTGTAGTATAGTCTGAAGTCAGGCAGCCTGATTCCTCCAGCTCCATTTTTTGTTCTCAAGATTGCTTTGGCTATTCGGGGTCTTTTGTGTTTCCATACAAATTGTGAAATTTTTTGTTCTAGTTCTGTGAAAAATGCCAGTGGTAGTTTGATAGGGATTGCATTGAATCTATAGATTGCTTTGGGGAGTAGAGTCATTTTCACAATGTTGATTCTTCCAATCCAAGAACATGGTATATCTCTCCATCTGTTTGTATCATCTTTAATTTCTTTCATCAGTGTCTTATAATTTTCTGCATACAGGTCTTTTGTCTCCTTAGGTAGGTTTATTCCTAGATATTTTATTCTTTTTGTTGCAATGGTAAATGGGAGTGTTTTCTTGATTTCACTTTCAGATTTTTCATCGTTAGTATATAGGAATGCCAGAGATTTCTGTGCATTAATTTTGTATCCTGCTACTTTACCAAATTCATTGATTAGCTCTAGTAGTTTTCTGGTAGCATCTTTAGGATTCTCTATGTATAGTATCATGTCATCTGCAAACAGTGACAGCTTTACTTCTTCTTTTCCGATTTGGATTCCTTTTATTTCCTTTTCTTCTCTGATTGCTGTGGCTAAAACTTCCAAAACTATGTTGAATAAGAGTGGTGAGAGTGGGCAACCTTGTCTTGTTCCTGACCTTAGTGGAAATGCTTTCAGTTTTTCGCCATTGAGGATGATGTTGGCTGTGGGCTTGTCATATACGGCCTTTATTATATTGAGGAAAGTTCCCTCTACACCTACTTTCTGCAGGGTTTTTATCATAAATGGGTGTTGAATTTTGTCAAAAGCTTTCTCTGCATCTATTGAGATGATCATATGGTTTTTCTCCTTCAATTTGTTAATATGGTTAATCACATTGATAGATTTGCGTATATTGAAGAATCCTTGCATTCCTGGAATAAACCCCACTTGATCATGGTGTATGATCCTTTTAATGTGCTGTTGGATTCTGTTTGCTAGTATTTTGTTGAGGATTTTTGCATCTATGTTCATCAGTGATATTGGCCTGTAGTTTTCTTTCTTTGTGACATCCTTGTCTGGTTTTGGTATCAAGGTGATGGTGGCCTCGTAGAATGAGTTTGGGAGTGTTCCTCCCTCTGCTATATTTTGGAAGAGTTTGAGAAGGATAGGTGTTAGCTCTTCTCTAAATGTTTGATAGAATTCGCCTGTGAAGCCATCTGGTCCTGGGCTTTTGTTTGTTGGAAGATTTTTAATCACAGTTTCAATTTCAGTGTTTGTGATTGGTCTGTTCATATTTTCTATTTCTTCCTGATTCAGTCTTGGCAGTTTGTGCATTTCTAAGAATTTGTCCATTTCTTCCAGATTGTCCATTTTATTGGCATAGAGTTGCTTGTAGTAATCCCTCATGATTTTTTTTATTTCTGCAGTGTCAGTTGTTACTTCTCCTTTTTCATTTCTGATTCTATTGATTTGAGTCTTCTCCCTTTTTTTCTTGATGAGTCTGGCTAATGGTTTATCTATTTTGTTTATCTTCTCAAAGAACCAGCTTTTAGTTTTATTGATCTTTGCTATTGTTTCCTTCATTTCTTTTTCATTTATTTCTGATCTGATTTTTATGATTTCTTTCCTTCTGCTAACTCTGGGGTTTTTTTGTTCTTCTTTCTCTAATTGCTTGAGGTGCAAGGTTAGGTTGTTTATTCGAGATGTTTCCTGCTTCTTAAGGTGGGCTTGTATTGCTATAAACTTCCCTCTTAGAACTGCTTTTGCTGCATCCCATAGGTTTTGGGTCGTTGTGTCTCCATTTTCGTTTGTTTCTAGTTATTTTTTAATTTCCTCTTTGATTTCTCCAGTGATCACTTCGGTATTAAGTAGTGTATTGTGTAGCCTCCATGTGTGTGTATTTTTTACAGATCTTTTCCTGTAATTGATATCTAGTCTCATGGCGTTGTGGTCGGAAAAGATACTTGATACAATTTCAATTTTCTTAAATTTACCAATGCTTGATTTGTGACCCAAGATATGATCTATCCTGGAGAATGTTCCATGAGCACTTGAGAAAAATGTGTATTCTGTTGTTTTTGGATGGAGTGTCCTATAAATATCAATTAAGTCCATCTTGTTTAATGTATCATTTAAAGCTTGTGTTTCCTTATTTATTTTCATTTTGGATGATCTGTCCATTGGTGAAAGTGGGGTGTTGAAGTCCCCTACTATGAATGTGTTACTGTCGATTTCCCCTTTTATGGCTGCTAGTTTTTGCCTTATGTATTGAGGTGCTCCTATGTTGGGTGCATAAATATTTACAATTGTTATATCTTCTTCTTGGATCGATCCCTTAATCATTATGTAGTGTCCTTCTTTGTCTCTTCTGATAGTCCTTATTTTAAAGTCTATTTTGTCTGATATGAGAATTGCTACTCCAGCTTTCTTTTGGTTTCCATTTGCATGGAATATCTTTTTCCATCCCCTTACTTTCAGTCTGTATGTGTCTCTAGGTCTGAAGTGGGTCTCTTGTAGACAGCATATATATGGGTCTTGTTTTTGTATCCATTCAGCCAATCTGTGTCTTTTGGTGGGAGCATTTAGTCCATTTACATTTAAGGTAATTATCGATATGTATGTTCCTATTCCCATTTTCTAAATTGTTTTGGGTTCGTTATTATAGGACTTTTCCTTCTCTTGTGTTTTTGTCTAGAGAAGTTCCTTTAGCATTTGTTGTAAAGCTGGTTTGGTGGTGCTGAACTCTCTCAGCTTTTGCTTGTCTGTAAAGGTTTTAATTTCTCCATCAAATCTGAATGAGATCCTTGCTGGGTAGAGTAATCTTGGTTGCAGGTTTTTCTCCTTCATCACTTTCAGTATGTCCTGCCACTCCCTTCTGGCTTGTAGAGTTTCTGCTGAGAGATCAGCTGTTAACCTTATGGGGATTCCCTTGTGTGTTATTTGTTGTTTTTCCCTTGCTGCTTTTAATATGCTTTCTTTGTATTTAGTTTTTGACAGTTTGATTAATATGTGTCTTGGTGTATTTCTCCTTGAATTTATCCTGTATGGGACTCTCTGTGCTTCTTGGACTTCGTTAACGATTTCCTTTCCCATATTCGGGAAGTTTTCAACTATAATCTCTTCAAAAATTTTCTCAGTCCCTTTCTTTTTCTCTTCTTCTGGAACCCCTATAATTCGAATGTTCGTGCGTTTAATGTTGTCCCAGAGGTCTCTTGAGACTGTCCTCAATTCTTTTCATTCTTTTTTCTTTATTCTGCTCTGCAGTAGTTATTTCCACTATTTTATCTTCCAGGTCACTTATCCGTTCTTCTGCCTCATTTATTCTGCTACTGATCCCATCTAGAGTGTTTTTCATTTCATTTATTGTGTTGTTCATCATTGTCTGTTTCATCTTTATTTCTTCTAGGTCCTTGTTAACTGTTTCTTGCATTTTGTCCATTCTATTTCCAAGATTTTGGATCATCTTTACTATCATTATTCTGAATTCTTTTTCAGGTAGACTGCCTATTTCCTCTTCATTTGTTTGGTCTGGTGCATTTTTATCTTGCTCCTTCATCTGCTGTGTGTTTTTCTGTCTTCTCATTTTGCTTATCTTACTGTGTTTGGGTTCACCTTTTTGCAGGCTGCAAGTTCGTAGTTCCCGTTGTTTTTGATGTCTGTCTCCAGTGGCTAAGGTTGGTTCAGTGGGTTTTGTAGGCTTCCTGGTGGAGGGGACTAGTGCCTGTGTTGTGGTGTATGAGGCTAGATCTTGTCTCTCTAGTGGGCCTGTCCACGTCTGGTGGTGTGTTTTGGGGTGTCTGTGACGTTATTATGATTTTAGGCAGCCTCTCTGCTAGTGGGTGGGGTTGTGTTCCTGTCTTGCTATTTGGTTGGCAACGGTTGTCCAGCACTGTAGCTTGCTGGTTGTTGAGTGAAGCTGGGTGCTGGTGTTGAGATGGAGATCTCTGGGAGAATTTCACCGTTTGATATTATGTGGGGCTGGGAGGTCTCTTGTTGACCAGTGTCCTGAAGTTGGCTCTCCCACCTCAGAGGCAGAGTCCTGACTCCCGGCTGGAGCAGCAAGAGCCTTTCATCCGCTCCACTCTTGTCTTAAATTAAATATTCATATATGTATGAGTCTGTTTCTAGATTCTGTTTTGTTCACTTGTCTGCTTTGCATTGGTACCATTAAGTAAAATTGTATAAGTTATGATCGATTTTTTTTTTTTTTTTTGGTGCGGTACGTGGGCCTCTCACTGTTGTGGCCTCTCCTGTTGCGGAGCACAAGCTCCGGACGCGCAGGCTCAGCGGCCATGGCTCACGGGCCCAGCCGCTCCGTGGCATGTGGGATCCTCCCTGACCAGGGCACGAACCCGCATCCCCTGCATCGGCAGGCGGACTCTCAACCACTGTGCCACCACGGAAGCCCTATGATCGCTTTTTAATTAGTCTTAATATCTGGTAATTTCTCCTGCCTTTTATTCTTCTTCCAGTATGCCTTATTTATGTTGCAAATCCATATACATTTTAGATTTGTTAGTTCCCTGTTGCTTTCACATAAATTTGTTCATGTTTTATCCTTTCTTTCTTTTTAAGAGCACAATTCAGAATTTGCAGTCCCATATCCTAGCGGCTTTAATATTAACACGTCTATATCTAGCTGTAAGAGAGGCTTGAGAAATAGTCTATAGCTTGTTGGCTATTTGATAGCTAAAACTATTATGGCAGAAGTGAGAAACCATATTAAAAGATAGCTAGAAATCTGCTGTACTATTTGAGATTCCTTTAAATCAAATGCAGCCTCACAGTTTTTATCCCTCCCCTCCCACCTCCATTGTGGCTTACTATACACTCTGGAGCTTCTCTGGCTTTCCACAGTGGCATGCTCCCATAGCATGATACCAGAGGTTCTGTAGGTGGTTTCTTCTGTGTTTCATAGGCACATAAATGTCTGGGAACTACCCAACCCCAAGGGGCAATGGATTGATTGAGTATATTTATACACGTGACCCTAACTAGTTCTTTCTTGTATCAGGTGTTTTTGCAGTATGTAATTGTGTCATAGATGCAGTACATGCAGAAATGATGTCTGATTTTTTATCTATGTTAGTGGTAGATTTTCCATATTTTCTTACATTATCAAAATAATCTACAACTTTGTAAGTTTATTCCAATGCAGACATGGGCACAAAAGAGTAAATAATTTCCCATGCAGGAAATGGGAAAGGAAAAATAATGGAAATGATTAGAAAGTTTTGTAGGTTTTAAAAATTTTTTATTTTAAATTAAATTGTGGTTAAAATAAAAACATATGAAGTTTACCATCTTAGCCATTTCTCTAAGTGCACAGTCCAGTAGTGGTAAATATATTCACACTGTTGTACAACCAATCTCCAGATCTTTTTCTTCTTGCAAAATCTGAAATCCTATGCACATTAAGCAACAACTCCCCATTTCCTTCCCTACCAATCCCCTGGCAACCACTCTTCTACTTTCTGTCTCCATGAGTTCAACTACTCTAGGTACTTCATTAAAGTGGAATCATACAGTATTTGTCCTTTTGTTTAGCATATTGTGTTTAAGGTTCATCTATGTTGTAGCATGTGTCAGAATCTCCTTTTTATAGGCTCAGTAATATTCCATGTATGTATATAACACATTTTATCTATCTGTCAGTGGACTCTTGGATTGCTTCCATCTCTTGGCTTTTATGAATAGTGCTACTGTGAACATGGGTGTGCAAATATATCTCTTTGAGATCCTGCTTTCAGTTCTTTTGTGTACATAGCCAGAAGTAGAATTACTGGATCATGTTTGTGAGGTTTTGTTTTTTGTTTTTTGCTTTTCCCTATTAACGTGAAAGAGATCCATTAGACTTAAATTTTTAAAAATCTTTTTAAAAAGAAAAATTACAAACAAATAAATGATTTTTTAAGAAAACCAAACTTCCCAGGTTTTTGGATTGTCACCCTACTTTCTTAAAGACTTAAGTTGGGGTTTTTTTTGCTATTTCCTGTTTATATCTTTGTGAATTGGTGGCGTATTGGTAAGAGTTCCAAATTCTTAATCATTCCCTTACGTAGGGGCAAATTTTAGAAATCCTTCAGAAAATTGAATTTACAATTGAAATAAAATTTTAACTTTGAAATTTAAGCAAACAGCTTTATGGGAGCTGGAATTGAAATAGCACTCCAACTGTTTATATAGAAGGAAATGTTGCAGTAGAAGAAGCTTATCAGATTAGAAATAGAATTAGACTAATTCTGGGTTCTAGTCCCACCCTCTTAACCTTGTGACCTTGGGTAGATCACTTAAACTTTCAAGATTCAGTATCCTCATCTGTAAAGTAGAAATTTATCTATCTGCTTCAGAGTGTGAGAACCAAGCAAGATACTGTATCTGAGAGTATTTTAAAAATATTTATCCATCCATTATTTTAAAGCACTGGTAAGTAAATTTAATGATATAACTTTAAAGGATAGCAGGTAATAACTTTCTTTAATACCTTAACCAGTGAGAGTGGTGGTTTGCCTCAAATTAATATACGTCAGATCCTCTTTGAAATATCTTTGAAAGTTATTTTAATTCAATTGAAATGGAGAAAAATTATGCTAAGGTACTTCACTTGGTTCATGATAACACTAAACTGACTTGTTGGCACAGAATCAGTGGTCTTTATACATGCCGTGGGGAAAAATGTATAAAAAACAGGAAGTCTTACATTTCTTCCTCAAAACTGGAATAAATGCATTACATATTATAAATACTCCTATTTAATTGTAAGTTTCTTGAGAACAGTATTCCCTCCAGTGCATAGTAGTTAAGCACAGTAAATACTCAGAAAATATTAGTTCAGTTGATCTATTAATAGTCATTCATAATTATAAGTAAAAAGAGGGCCTGTTTGTTCCTTCTTTCCATTCCTTTCCTCTTCCTTCCACCATGTCATCCTAGGCACCTGTGCACAACCTGCCACAGCTACGCCCTTGTACCTAATGAGAATTTCTTTTGATGTAGTTTTTGCAGAATTTCCAGTCAGAGTCTGAACTAAGTATTAAAAATACTACAGCAGAGAGAGAAAATTATTCTTATATAAGATTAGGGTAAAATATATTTGTGTTATCTGAGCTTGTTTATGTGATGCTCTACCACAAAAATAAAAGTATATGATACATCACAGAATTTTCCCTCAAATGTAAATTTTACAGCGTTTTGTTTTTTATTGGTATGTCATCTATGGCGAACGGTGTGTTCACAACTTTCCTTGACTTAATCTCTTTCTATCATGTTCAGGGTCAATGAAGACATGAAATTAACTGACTTAGAGCTGGGAAAGCTAGCAAATAATGTCCAGGAGTTATTATATAGTGCCTCAGATATATGCCATGATCGAGCTGTCAAATTTCTCATGTCAAGAGCAAAGGTTAGTTGTTTTGATAACCTTTAGATATTTTATACATAGTAACATTATTTTAAAGATCTGGAATATATCCTGGCTTGTGTCCCTATTCCACATAATGCATATTTTGAACACTTAATAAGGTACTGGTGTGGTCTATTAAGGAGATGTTGAAATGCAAAATAATCCAAATAAAAGAAATAGAAAAAGTTAAGCATGCTTTTCAAATAAATGATTAAAAGACTTATTTTGAAATATAATACCTTAATAATTAATTTGAAATTAACATGCTGTTTTTATACATATATATGTGTATACCTAGCCAAATAATTTATTAAGAAAATTAGTTGTACTCCAATAGTATGAAAATTGTATAGTATGATCTGAATTTATTTGAGCTACTGTATTACAAAGGGATCAGAATAAAATTTAGACATCTTAAACTTTTTATGCTTGATTTCTGGGACTAAAGTATTGGGAAATTTCATTTAAAATTGTTTTAAAATAATTTTTAGGATTTAATACAACTATTATAAAAACTATTAATA
Organism: Lipotes vexillifer; assembly: GCF_000442215.2. NCBI lineage: Eukaryota > Metazoa > Chordata > Mammalia > Artiodactyla > Lipotidae > Lipotes > Lipotes vexillifer. The sequence continues at coordinate 4,805,845 of NW_006791012.1, forward strand.
TTTGTTTAAATTGGTTTTATAGCTCATCCATATTTGGTGTTATACTAACTCTCATGATTTTTGTGTTATCTTTAAAATTTAGGATGGTTTTCTTGAGAAGCTAAATTCCACAGAATTCATAACACTTTCCAGATTAATGGAAACATTCATTTTAGAAACTGAACAGATCTGTGGAAGAAAAAGCATGTCATTAATTGGAGCACTTCAGAGCCAAGCTAATAAATTTGTAAACAGGTTTCATGAAGAGAGAAAAACCAAGCTCAGGTATTATTACCATGTCCATTCTGTTCATTTTTTTCCCCTTTTCTTTACAAAACACAATTATATTTAAAAGAGGAAACTTCATTAATTGGCCAGTTAAAACCCCTGACAGATTTTTTTCTTTTTAATTAAAGACAGATTGTGGAATTAAAATCACATTTCTTAGCTTTTGAAAGTGTAGTTAGAATGTTTAGTTCCATTAAAGTACTTACCAGGAAGATCCTAATAGATTGACTTTTCCTTTCCCACTCAAAGTGAAGTTAATTATGTTTTCCACTCTTCCTGACTAGGCTAAGAGACATAAAAAGAGAAATATTTTCTGAAACTATTCATACTGTTTATGAATGATTTCAGTTTATTAAGGTGTTCGGCACTTTTTAAAGTCTTACGTACTAACAGGTAATGGCCATTATTATTTAAAAACTCAGTGCCTTGTATTGCATGGGCTCTACTTGAATTTAACTAAGATACATGTAGTCTTAAATATATAACAAAAGTCTTATGTACTCACTCAGCTCTTCCTTTTCTTTTCACCCAAGGAGATGGTGTTGAAATATTATTAAAGTTTATCTTCCTTTCTTTTTACTTTTGAATAGCCTCCTCTTAGACAATGAACGCTGGAAGCAAGCTGATGTTCCCGCAGAATTTCAGGATCTGGTTGATTCTATAGCAGATGGAAAGATTGCTTTACCTGAAAAAAAATCAGGGGGTATGTGTACTCTTTCACACACTCTCTTTCAGTTTTATATTGTTTGTTCATTTTGTAGGAGTGCTTAATATTTCTTTAATTGATAGTGCCTCTTGGGAAGCTTAGAACTAATACTCCTAGCTTAGTAAGTAGTTGATTGGAAAAGTATGTGGTAATTTATAATAATAATTTCAGACATTTATTGAGTATTAACCATATCCAGACACTGGACCAAGTGCTTTACATGCATTACTCCAGTTTGCCCTCACAACAACCTATGATAGATACTATTGTTACCTTGTTTAATAGTGAGGAGGCATGAGGCTTCCAGGGGTTAAGGAATTTGGTACAAATAAAGATCTGGGATTTGAAACCAACTTTATATAGTTTCATAGCTATGTTCTTAACCACTGTACTGTATTGTTTAGAGACATGTATTCTTTTATTGGACACTAGTATGCTTCTATGTGTCAAATGTTGAGACATAGGTAAGAGGTATAATTTTACTTTAAAAGGTCTAAGTCTGATGAAAAATATATTTATCATCAATCACAAGTAATGTAGTAGTGATATGATAGAGAAAACCAAAATATAAAGAACTGTAGAATAAGAACACTATGAAGGAGACTACAAAGGAAGGGCAGAGAGGTAGGACAATCCAGAAAAACACAGAAGTTAAAAAATTAGAGTTTCAAGAAGAAAATTGTCATTTGTATCAGATGTCAATTGGGTCTCTTATGAAAGACATGCAGTGGCTAGAGATATTTTTGTATATCAGTTAAAGTGGAGTTGTCATGGGTTAATAATATAAACTTGGGCTTCCCTGGTGGCGCAGTGGTTGAGAGTCCGCCTGCCGATGCAGAGGACACGTGTTTGTGCCCCGGACCGGGAAGATCCCACATGCCGTGGAGCGGCTAGGCCCGTGAGCCATGGCCGCTGAGCCTGCGTGTCCAGAGCCTGTGCTCCGCAACAGGAGAGGCCAAAACAGTGAGAGGCCCGCGTACTGCCAAAAAAAATAAATTAAATAATAATAATAATATAAACTTATGTACATCTCATCCTGTAATACCAGATTTGAAATTATGAAGTTTTGAATAAGTTTTAAAGTGTTTTTTTTTGTTGTTTTTAATAAATTTTTATTTATTTATTTATTTATGGCTGTGTTGGGTCTTCGTTGCTGAGCACGGGTTTTCTCTAGTTGCAGCGAGTGGGGGCTGCTCTTCATTGTGGTGTGCAGGCATCTCATTGTGGTGGCTTCTCTTGTTGTAGAGCATGAGCTCTAGGCATGTGGGCTTCAGTAGTTGTGGCTCGCGGGCTCTAGAGAACAGGCTCAGTAGCTGTGGCGCACGGGCTTAGTTGCTCCGCAGCATGTGGGATCTTCCTGGACTAGTGCTCCAACCCGTGTCCCCTGCAATGGCAGGTGGATTCTTAACCAATGTACCATCAGGGTAGTCCACATACCCTGCTTCTGTCTTTTGTTTTCCTCTGAGAAAGAAGAAAGGATATGCTATTAGAAATCCATTAACATTTTACTAGTTCATGCAGAGTTAAGGATCGTTGGTTATTATTCATGCACCCATCATCTATTTATTGAGTTATGAGCTACTTAGCTAGGCATTGGGGAGATGAAGTTTAATGGATAGCAGTTAATATTAATTTGGTGCTTACCTGATGCTAGACAGTTTTTTCTAAGCACTTTACATTGTTATCTCATTTACAGATCCATGAGCTAGACACTGTTAGTATTCCCATTTAACAAATATGGAAACTGAGGCACAAAGAGGTTAAGCAACATGCCTAAGGTTAGCTGGCTAGGAAGTGGTAGAGCTGGGATCCAACTGCAGGCCGACTGACTTTAGGGCCCTTCCTCTTAACTACTGTGCTAAGCCATTTCTTGCAGTATTGAGAATTGGTTAAGACACAACCCCTGCCCTCGAAAAACTTAATCTGACATACAGAGTGAATTGTGATTAGAAATTATATCACACTGAATTTCTTTCCTTGAAAGAGATGAGAAAGTAGATATGTAATGTCTTAGAACAAAAGGATTTGAAGCTTAGGGAAGCATGATGACTTACTTGCGCATAGTAATCTGTTTAATTTGGCTGATTCAGGGCAGTAATCCAGTCCACTGTTCTTTTCACCTCAATATGCTGAATTTTGTTTTTTAATGATAAGAAATACCACATGCTGAAAATAAAGTAACTTTTGGATTAAAATCTTGAAAAGTAATACATAATCTCTCCATTGAATTTAGGAATTAAGTTGTACTCTAAGGGTTATAATAAAGAAAAGATAACCAGTTGAAATGCTAGTTCTGCCTTTCCCAACTAATAACATTCTTTTTCCTTCTTATCGATCATCTGCCATGTGCCAGACCTAGAGGATAGCCAGTTCATAAGCATTATCTCTTTCAGTAACAACACTGAAAGGTAGATATTGTTGTCCATGTCTAATGGATACAGATATTGAGATTCAAAAGAAGTAATTGGCCTAGTCTTGCGTCCAGTAATTGGCAGTACTGGAATTCAAATCCAGATTTCTCTGATTCCAAATGCAGTATACTTTATTTACTTTGTGCTGAATTGTTTCCCAAGAAGTAGATTTATTTGCAGAAATGAGATAGTTTCAGGCCCTGAATAGGAACTTTTTCAGTTTTTTCCAGTTTAAATTTTTTATCCAATATTTTGTTTGATCTTATACCCATGTCTCTTTATTCGCTTTACTCTCTAGCTACAGAAGAAAGGAAACCAGCTGAAGTTCTCATTGTCGAGGGACAACAGTATGCTGTTGTTGGGTGAGTGACACGTTTTTCTTCATTAGTTGAATCAAGTATTTAAAACATAGGTCTTTTAGTTACCCCTTGATGTGAATTGGAAATTTTGGATTAACAATTGTAAATCTTACAAAGAATTTTAAAGAAATTTTATGGATTCATTTTTATTTTTCTATATTTTGTAGTATTCTGTATTCATTAGGACTACACTGGCTTAACAAAAAAAGAGGTTGGTTGATTTTTCTCATGTAACAAGAACCTCAAGGTACATAATATTCCAAGGGTGCTGTAGTGGCTCCATGATGTTATAAGTGTCTCAAGCTCTTTCTGTCTTTTTTTCCTGCAACTTTTTTAGTGTGTAGTATACAGCATAGTAGTTGAAGTTGTGAGTTCTGGAGTCAGGCTGCTTAGGTTTGAGTCCCAGCAGCTCTGTTACTTTGTGGCCTTGGGCAAGTTACTCTGTGCGCCTCAGTTTCCTTATTTATAAAACAAAATGTGGATAATAGTACTATACTTAGAATTATTGTGAAATTAAACAGGTAATTCATGTAAAGAATCTAGCACAGTTCTAGTACCTAACAAGAAGTTGATAGTTGTTGGTAGTTATTTCCATTATCATCATTTGTCATTAGGTCTTTTACCAAAAACAGTATTTCAAATTCAAGTTAACTAAGAAAAATGTAAATTCCAGTGTTGTTTGTCTAGTACTATATGTCTTTTATTAAATGGGTAGTTAAGATAATATCTTCACATACTTTAATTTTAATAACACTTCTTAGTTTAAATATTTTCATGTATATGATCTCATTTGATCTCTACAACCATGTTGTACAATAGACATTTCAGGGATTATTGTTCCCTTTCTACAGTTAAGAGAATTGGAGCTTAGAAGTTTACGTAGTTAATATATAATTACCCAAATGGAGCCAGAATTAAAATAAAAATCTAACTCCCAATATCTATACCAGAATTCTTTTTCACTTCTTTGTTTCTTGTCACTAAGTAAGTCTTTTCTGAAACAGCCATCCCTTCCAGGAAGAATGAATGATCCTCTCTTTGTAACTCTCTGTGCCTCTCTCATGGCACTTTCTGGTTAGTCTCTGAATTCCTCAAAGATGGGGATCATATCTTACCATTTTAATTTTTCTTAGCACCTAATAAGCACTCAAATAGTGTGTATAGAATTTATGCTTTTTCTCAACCTGTATACTATCCAAAACTCTGAAGTAAACCCATTGTAAGCTAAAGCTTCCATTCCTTTCTCCTCTGGAGTTCTTTTCCATTTCTGGTGGGACAGAGCTTTTTTCAACCTCCCTTTAATCTTAGTCCTTCAATCTAATCATGATTTCTTTCCTTAATTACCCATTGCAGTTGGCCCTCTATATCCATGGGTTCCACATCCAACCAACCAGGATGCAGAACCCGTGGATATAGAGGGAAGACTTTACTACGCCATTTTATATAAAGGACTTGAGCATGCATGGTTTTTGGTATCCACGTGATGTCCTGGAACCAATACCCTGTGGATATTGAGGAAGGACTGTGTCTTGTTACTCTTCCCTTGCTTGATGGAAATGGTCCCCTCTAGCTATCTGGCTTTCTTGCTCTTTAGGCAGAGAGGCTTCTGCCAAAAAACTGAACTCCCTGGCTAAAGGAGGAGTATTATATCTTCAGAGAGAAAATTACAAAAGATAAGCAATGGACTCCTGCCCAGTAAAGCAGACTCTAGGACTATGCATGGAGAGTAATATATGGTCTGACAATTAAGCTGTTATAAAGGCTAGATACTCTTCTTCTTGAATCACTGCTCTCTTCAGACTTTCATAAAACATTAGTTTACATGGATCACTCATTTCTGAGGATCTCATTGAATTTAGACGTGCTATAATGAATGACTCTTTCTCCCTTCGTTTCAACCTTATTTAACCTCCCAGTAGTGCCCCTTTTCAGCTTATGACATGTCCTGATAATGAGCTGATAACTTTCTCATCTTTGGAGAAGCTTTTGTGATTTATCAATAAACTTCTTAGAAGGTATATTGTTCTTAGAAGCCACAGTTTATCTTTCATCTCACTAAGAAAATCTAGACTAGGTTCCCTTCATTCATTCAACATTTATGAGGACCTACTACATAATCAGAAACACTGGTTAAGCTTTTTTCAGTGTTTCTAAATTGGCCAAGGAATGGGATACCTGCCTTATGGAAGAGACTTACCTTAGTGTGAATGTCACACAGAGAGTGATGTGCTCACAACACAAAATTTAAGGAGGTACCCTTTCTCAGTGTCATGCAAGTGATTACCTTGCAATTGCACAACCCTGAAATTGAGTGCCTCCTTAATTTTACACTCTAGGGATTTTCTGTTGTTTTACCCTAAGTCCCTACTCTGTTGCACTTATAGGTAAAACACATAATTTAACGGTTACCAAGATCAATATTGATTTTTATATACCAAATCAGTTTGACTTTTCTTGTTTTGAGTGTCTACTGGGTCATCTTTCTTTTTTTGTAGAACCGTATTGCTGTTGATAAGAATTATCCTTGAATATTGCCAGTGTGTGGATAATATCCCATCTGTTACTACTGACATGCTCACTCGTCTATCAGATTTATTGAAGGTGTGTATGATTTCACCCTTATGGAAAAAATAGTTGGAAGTAGTAATTCATTAGGGCGTGAGTAATCTTCCAACTCTAAGACATTTCGAGGATAAGCTATCTTTAAGACATTAATTTTGTGACATTTGATTGTGGTTGAACACAACATGTTATTTGAAGGAGGCCACCTGCTTCCTTCTCACTCCACATTTAGTGATTCCTCATTACACCCATAGAGTTGTTAATGATATCGGAGACAGGAGATGATTTGTTCGTTAGGTGCTGAACATGACTGAGGCCACTTAGGTCAAAAAACCTGGACTGGTTTCAAATGTGCATGGAAGGAATTCACTGAACTTTACAAAATTCATCTCACTAAGGTTAGAGATTTTTCTTAAATCATTATTTCAGAACCATTGATGTAAAATGAAACTGTGGTGATAGTGTTATTCAGCCATTTCATATTAACAGATATTTTAAACTACTAGCCTAGAGAAAAGGCTTTATTTTTTTCAAATACCTAATCTATCAATTAATTCTGTCCCAAAATTAAGTTGTCATATTTTAGTCCAGAAAGATTTTGTTACCCTTTCGAAAGTAGGACTATCCAAATAGAATGACTGAAGCAACTAGTTTTGTGAATGCCAATTAAAGATTAATTTCTGAACAACTGATGTTTAGAATTTCTCAACTTTTTCCCTACCAGACTGTAAATATTATCATTTGGGAACACCCCTTGCCTTTTTTTTTTTTTTTTTTTTTTTTTTATAAACAGATCCTAATTGCTCCTACTAGAAAAACTCATTTGGTCCTTCAATGAGAGGAAAGAGGAATGTATTTTTAGAATTAACACATTGCCAGCATATAAAGAATAGTTTTTAACAAATTTGGGGGGTTTTTTTTTTCTTCCTTTGTTAGTACTTCAATTCAAGAAGTTGCCAGTTAGTTCTTGGAGCTGGTTTTTTTTTTTTTTTTTTTGTCATTACATAAACAGATCCTAATTGCTCCTACTAGAAAAACTCATTTGGTCCTTCAATGAGAGGAAAGAGGAATGTATTTTTAGAATTAACACATTGCCAGCATATAAAGAATAGTTTTTAACAAATTTGGGGGGTTTTTTTTTTCTTCCTTTGTTAGTACTTCAATTCAAGAAGTTGCCAGTTAGTTCTTGGAGCTGGTGCACTGCAAGTTGTTGGACTAAAAACAATAACTACAAAAAATTTGGGTATGGATTTTTGCATTTAATTCACGTGCTGAGACATTACAGTGATGTCACTATACTCATGTTTTATTATACCTGATGTTTTTATGCCTCTAACTAAAGCCTCTAAAAGTAGCAATGTCACTTTCTTATGTATTGCCATAACTGAAAAATAACTTCTGGAGAAATGTTATGAGGAATTTTCACTCCAATAAATATAAGTTACTAGAAAGTTGCACTATTGTAAAAAAATGTTAAAATGTAATATGTATGAAGTATGTATGTATATATGGGGTGAAAGGTATCTGAATGTCAGTAGAGAATCAGTTGTCCCATTAGCTTCCTCATGCCAGTACTACTCACAACTTGAGTCCATTGGGAAAGCAGCATAATTCATTACATCATTCAGTACCAACTGATTTTCTTAAACAAAAAGTATGAAATATGTTGCTTTCTGTTACTGTGTTCTTCAGTTATGTAATAAACTGGGTTCTGTATAAAATTAATTGATATCTTTTACATAATTTGATAGGTAATTAAATACCTTAAATACCAGCTAATACCTTTTTTTTCCTCCACGATATGTCTGCCTCCCGGATCTTCAGCTCTTTCTTCACGCTGTTTGCAGTTAATCGTGCACTACATTCCTGTGATCAGGGCTCATTTTGAAGCTCGACTGCAGCCTAAGCAGTATAGTATGCTTAGGCATTTTGATCATATCACTAAGGTACCTTTCCATGTATTTTCTACTGGAGTTTCATAAATTTAACTCCGTAATTGTTAAGTATTTTAGATGTGTCCCAGGGACTTTAAAATATAACGTTATTTCTCATTACAGGACTACCATGACCACATAGCTGAAATATCAGCTAAGCTTGTAGCGATAATGGATAGCTTATTTGACAAGCTGTTATCTAAGGTAATAATTTACGGAAATTATTAGGCTTTGCTTGGAAGCGTTGTGACTTTTCACAGTTGTCTAACAAATCAAAATTGTTCCGGGTTTAGGGAAAAACTCAAATGTTCAGATCACCCAAATAGTTGATATTCATTTCCTAAGGGACTTGGGGGTAGGGGTGGCGGAAGATGATTTCAAGGATGATAGAAACCCTATATAGAAGTAATTTTATATTAGCTGCATTGAAAATTATGTATCTTCAAAGCATATTTTAGTCTGAAAGCCTTGCAGAGACAGAATTGAGAAAATAAACATTAAATTATTTGTAGTAAAGTGTGTTATTTTATTTTCCAGGCCAAGAAGGCAGAGCCTGAGGTGCTCTCTTATTTCCGTCATAGATATTCAATTTCAGTACTTGTTTCTTATTTGCTTCCCATTCCACATAGGTCATTAAAAGGAGCACTGTTTTCCAAAAAATTCTTAATTGCACTGGGAGGGTATCTTCAGAAAAATGTCACTTAATCAGCCCTAGTCACTTTTGCCCTATCCCTCACTCCTTTCCCTAAATTATTCAGTACATGTCTTAGAGAGAAAGCAGAAATCTCATACCTTGAAAGTTTGAAGGTTTATTTAGTTTATACTTTTGCCCCAGAGTATTTTTAGAGTAATCCTATAAAGCAAGACCCTTTGATATGCTTTTCCTTCTACTTGGATCCTTCAGATTCTGAGATGGTAAGAGCAGCAGGCACATAAAAATTATAAAAAGGCAAGATAAAGTGGTGCCCATTCACAGCCAAATCTTTGAAGTTGACAGTGAGAAGGAGTGATTGGAAAATAAGATTGCATTTGTTTAATGTTAAGTTCTCAAACATTTTGATCATAGGACCCCCTTTACATTCTTAAGAATAATTGAGGACCCCAAAGAGCTTTTTTTATGCAAATATACTTATCAGTAAGTACCATATTAGAAATTAAAACTAAAAAAAATTTAAAACACAAGAATACATAAACACACATTTGATTAGCCTTCAGAATGACATCACAGGTCATCTAAAAATCTCCACCATTCAATCATGAGAGACTGCAAGTGAATAATACTAATCTTATTATTATTATGAAAATGGTTTTTACCTCACATATTCCCTGAAAGAGCCTCTGACTCCCAGGTGTCCCCAGACCACACTTTGAGAACCTCTGACGTAGTTAGTATATAGTATAGATGTTTTATGCTTTTCTTTTAAGAAGCTTAAGGAATTTATAGTTATGTGCAAACATACCTATGTTATGTTATACCTTCTAAGTTTCTAGTTTTGTATGGAGAAAAATTATTGGTTAGAAATTCTCTTATTTTCTTCATGGTTGCCAAGTACAAGCTAAATGCAAAAGCAGTTCTATTCCACCAGTTTCCTTTTTGATACATGACATTCTTCTGTGTACCAAAAGTCAATGAATAATGCACTGTGACCCTCAAGAAGTTTATCATCTAACAAGGCAGAGGACTTAACACCTAATAATGTAGAGTAAGGTAAATGTTAAATAGTGAAACTAGTAATAAGCTGGGGAATAGAATGAAGCAAAACCAAAAAAGTGCTGGTACTCTTAAAACCTTGACTTTTTTCTATCATGTTGGTTGGTCATCCAAAGTCTATGAACAAGAATTGGGACTATGGCTAGACTTTTTCCTGTGACAATTCATTGCATTCTTTTTTCTCTCTTTCTTTCTTTTTGGTAAAGAAAAATAAAAATTATTTAATGAGCTTCCCATGTATTTATCACCTATATTTAACAGTCATTAATATTTTTCTTTTTTTGCTAAAATATTTTATAGTTAATTTGAGGCACTATAATATTTCATCCCTAAATACTTGGGTGTATATTTCTAAAAACTAGGGAGGGATACTTTTTTATATAATCACACTACTATATCACACCTAACAAAATTACATATTGCATTTGGTTATTATGTCTCTTAACTCTTTTATAAATTTCAAACACCTCCCTCCCCATTTTTTGTCATTTTTTTAATGTCAGGAGTGTGCCTAGACATTTGCAACTTAGCGTTTTCCCTGCTACCTTCCTCACTGATGACTTTTCCTGTTACCCTGACATGTTACATTTTCCCTGTATTATCAAGTCTCTTTTTACCACTCCCTGCCCTACTTGCTTCCATAGGTTGCCCAGGAGTTTGGCCCTGTTTTTAATTCACACCAAAATAGCAGACAGTGTTTGATTTGGGTTAGTCTCTCAATTTTTAGCTTTTCATTTTCTTATCAGGAATTTTAATTTGGGGAAAGAAGAATAACACAGTAATAAAATATACGCTGATTGTAAGAAGCTGATAAACAAGGGTACCTTTCCTTGGGTAGAGTGAAACATTAACATCTAATTGTACTACTGGCTAGACTAATGTCCCAGCCACCATTCATTCATTCATTGAGTTAAATCGTGTTAGGTTAACAGTGATACACAAGGGTGAAGAAGCCTTTGATCTTGTCCTCATATTGTAAAATATCTAGTAGGATAATTATATCAATAACTATAACAGGAGGTAGATTAAAGTATCGTAAGTAAGGAATCAGTTCAGTGCTATTGGAGCTTTTAATGTTTTGAAAGAGATGGTTGTTAGCTGGGGAGGGAGATCTGGGAAAGCTTTATGGATGAGGCATGCATATAAGTTTTGCTTTTAAAGATAGATACAATTAGAGCAAATGAAGTTGAGGCGAAGAGATACTCTGAGGTAACAGCATGAACAGACATGTTGGTAGGAATCCTAAGAAGGAAGTTTAGTGTTGGGTTTTGGAGTCAGGTAGACCTAAATTCAAATTCCATGTTTGTCACACATTAGTCACTGAAGAACCTTGGGCAAATTATTAATCTCCTTAAGCCTCGGTTCCTATCTCTAAATGAGGATAATAATAAAGCCTTATAAATTTGTAGTGAAGATTTATGAGATAATATATGTGGAGCACTTTTCTTTTATCATGTATCTGACTATAGCCAGTTCCAATAAATGTTGACTGCTAATGCTTTTGCTGTTGTTATTAATAATAACAAAGGTAAGTAATTCCATTTAGCTAATGTATTAGGGTGGGTAAACCCAGGAGTGGGAGATATGTTGGAAAGATAGTGGAAAGCTTTGACTATCAGTGGAAAGCTAAGCAATTTAAGGCAAGTTTATGGAGGTATAATTTACATTCAGTAAAATTCATCCTTTCTAAGTATATAATTTGATAGATGTTAACATGTATATGTAGTAGAACTACCACAATCAAGATATAGAACAATTCCATCACTGTTGGCATTTTTGCAGTTAGTCCTTTTCCCGACATCCCCAAACCATGACAACCACTGATCTGATTTTCTTCCATATAGTTTTGCGTTTTCCAGAATATCCTATAAATGGAAGTATACAGAATGTAACCTTTTGTCCCAGGTTCCTTTCATTTAGCATAACGCTTTTGAAATTCATGGATGTTATAACAGGTGTTAATGGCTTGTTCATTGTTATTATAGAATGATATCGATTGTATGGATGTACTACTATTTGTTTATCCATTCATCAATTGATAGATGTTTGAGTTTTTTCCAGTTTCTGGCTGTTATGAATAATGCCACTATATACATTCATGGGCACATCTTTGTGTGGACATGTGTTTTCATTTCTTTTGTGTAAATACCTTGGAATATATTGATGGTGGCATAGAAATGTAAAACTGCCAAATTATTTTCCAAAGTGACTATACAATTTTATATTCTACTTGTGATGTACAAGAGCTCTAGGTACTCTTTATCTTCACCAGCACCTTCTATTGTCTCTCTGTTTTTTAATGTTAGTCTTCTAGTAGGTCTGTATTGAATGATATCTCATTGTGGTTTTAGTTTATATAATGACCAATATGTTGAGTATCTTTTCATGTGTTAGTTTGCCATCCATACTTTTTCTCTGGAAAAATGTTCAAATTGTTTTGCTCATTTTTAAAAATTGGGTTATCTTCTTATTGAGTTTTAAGAGTTCTTTAAAAAAAAGAGTTCTTTATATATCCTAGATACAAGTCCTTTATCAAGTAAGTATTTTCTCCCAGTCTGTGGCTTACCTTTTCATTTTCTTAAGTGTCTTAAAAAGAGCAGTTTTTAACTTTGGTGAACTCCAGTTTATCAGTTTTTTATTATTCATGCTTCTTGTGTCTTATCCCAATAACTTTTTGTCACCCAAGTTACAAAGATAATTTCCAGTGTTTTCTTCTAGAAGCACTATTGTTTTAGGTTTTATATATAAGTCCGTGATCCATTTTTAGTTGATTTTTTTATATAGTGTGGAATAAGGAAGTACAGTATCAAGTTTAAGTGATTGAAGAAACGTGTGGTGAAGGTCAGACGGAAAGGATAGTATCTTGAGGGAAAGCAGTGATGAAGGAAGGTTTTGGGGGTGTGCTAGTTTCCTGGGGCTGCCATAACAGATTCCCACAGACTGAGCGGCTTATAACACAAAAATTTATTCTCTTGTAGTTCTGGAGGATAGAAGTGTCCCTAGACCATGCTCCCTCTGAAGGCTCTAATAAAGAATCCTTCCCTGCCCCTTTCTAGCTTCAGGTGCTTGCTATCAGTTGTTGGCATTACTTGGCTTGTAGATGCATCACTTCAATCTCTGCCTCTGTCTTCACGTGGTCATCTTCCCTCTGTGTGTCTCTGTGTCTAAATTTCCCTCTCCTTTCTTTTATAAAAACACCAGTCAGTGGATTTAGGACCCACTGTAATCCACTATGACCTTATGAAGCTCTAAGTGAACATGAATTTGGAGAAGATATTATTCAACCCAGGACAGGGGGATAGTTAAGATAAGGGGATATTACCACAGTGAGTTATTACTTCATACCCACTAGGATACTAAAATTAAAAAGACAATAACAAGTGTTGGTGAGGATATGGAGAAATTGGAACCCTTATATGCTGCTGGGTGGGATTGTAAAGTGGTATAGCCACTGTGGAAAACATTTTGGCATTTCCTCAAAAGGTTGAACATGGAGTTACCATATGATCCAGTAATTCCACTTCTGGGTATATACCCAAGAGAATTGATAACATTTGTCTACACAGAAATCTGTACATGAATGTTCATGGCATTATTATTCATAATAGCCAAAAAGTAGAAATAACCCAAATGTCCATTAATTGCTGATTGGATAAACTATGGTATATTCATGCAATGGAATATCATGCAGCCATAAAAAAGATGAGGTACTGACACATGCTGCAACATGGATGAACCTTGAAAGCATGCTAAGTGAAAGAAGCCAGTCACAAAAAGCCACAGATTGTATGATTCCATTTCTAGAGAGTAGTAGTTGCCAGGGGCTGAGGGGAGGGGGGAACAGGGTGTGCCTGCTAGTGGGTATGAGGTTTCTTCTTGGGGTGATGAAAATGTTTGGGAATTAGTGGTGATGGTTGTATAAGAGTTTACTTAAAAAAGTTAATTGTACACTTTAAAGGGGTGAATTTTATGGTATGTGAAGCTGTTATTAATAAAGATAAGGGGATGTTTGATATAACTCTAAGCTGAAGAGAGACAAACCCTTGAGTGGTCATGACTTTGCTTGGTCCAGTCACACGGTGACTTCCACATGGTTCTGCTGCAGTAGTATATTGGAACTCATCATTTTAATAAACTATATGATTAGTGCATCTAAAATATTATTTAGCCCAAATTTGTCTTATAAATGAAAATGATATATAATTTAAGCTGTGAATTCTAAAATGTGGGCTAAAAGATGATTATCTAAATCATATCAGTATACTGTTCCAGATGTAAGAATAGTAAGTGAATTTACCTAATTTAAAATTTTCCGTATAGATCATTGAAGAATCTTTTCTTTATTATTATTATTACTATTTTAAATTTATTTTATTTATTATTTTTGGCTACGTTGGGTCTTCATTGCTACGCTCAGGCTTTCTCTAGTTGTGGCGAGCAGGGGCTACTCTTCGTTGCGGTGCACGGGCTTCTCATTGTGGTGGCTCCTCTTATTGCCGGGCATGGGCTCTAGGAGTGCGGGCTTCAGTAGTTGTGGCTCATGGACTCTAGAGCGCAGGCTCAGTAGTTGTGGTGCACGGGCTGCTCCATGGCATGTGGGATCTTCCCAGACCAGGGCTCGAACCTGTGTCCCCTGCATTGGCAGGCGGATTCTTAACCACTGTGCCACCAGGGAAGCCTGAAAAAGTCTTCTCTTAACCTTAGGGTAAATATGATTACTATATTGGCCCACCTACAAAGAAAAAACATTTTAATTCTACCAGTTATATTGATTTCAGATATGATCATGTTGAACGCATTCTTAAAATCATGTTTCAAAAATAATCTGTTAATTTGGAGGGCCTACTTTAATGATTCATTATCGTATATTAAGCCACAATAGTAGCTAACATTTTTTGAGTACCTAATTGGTATCAAGCACTGGTTTGAGTTCTTATGAGCCATCTTTTAAAATCCTCACAGCATGCCCTTTAAGATATAGAGAAATATCTCACCCAATATAGAGAAGAAACTCACCCCATCTCACATAGCTAAGAATTTTAAGAGTTGGGATTTGAACCCAAACAGTCCATCTTAAGAAGGGAAGCCACCTATGTTCTTAGCCACTAAATTATGCTGGCTTTCTCGAAATATATTAAGCTTTTTAATGAAAAGTTTTTGAGATTTGCATGAGTAGCACAGATCACAGTTGAAGAGTTAGATGTGTAGGGGCAGAAAATATATGTTTTAGGGAACAGTGGGGACAATATGCAATCCAGAGGACATGGATATAATTCTCATTATTTTTCCCTGCCAGTATGAAGTGAAAGCTCCCGTTCCTTCTGCCTGTTTCAGGAATATTTGTAAGCAAATGGCAAAAATGCATGAAGCTATATTTGATCTCCTTCCAGAAGAACAAACACAAGTGAGTAGTAATTCCTAAAACTATTATATATAACATAATATGCATGCAGAATTGGAGTGTTTTTATTATGTACTTTTGGCACAGTTAAGCTTAGTTTGTATTCCAGTATGATTATTGTTTTTTCCAGTTGTTATATTGACTTGATTTCAAAGTGCTCCTTGCCCTGACAGGCCAGAGCAATAGTAGCTTTGCTGTGTAGTCAGCCATTCTAAAAAGCAGATTTTCATTTGTCCATTGGGTCATCAGAGGTCCCAGATTCTGCTGACATCATTTATTACATTATTAGTTTGAAAATCAGGATTAGCATTTATCAGTGAATAGTAGAATATGTTACTCACTGTGATTATAATCCAAATTGGATAGGGGAGGAATTAGTGATGGACTTAATAATGAGATGACATATAAAGTAACTCAATCAATATGCCTTAACATTAATATTTGTTAGATCAGCGTAAGTGATGTGTAGTAGGCACAGATCAGGAAAAATAGCAAAATGGGTAGTCTTTGGCACCTCTTACTTTTGAAGTATCCACCCTCTGTCTCTACTGTCTTCCCTACTCTATTAACAGAGTTCTCTTCACTTTTCGGTGACATTCCTACCCGTGACTTCCCTCGATTCCCTCGCCTAGTACTTTAAAGGTTCCAGTACTTCTTTTCTTCCGGTCTTCTTTACCCACCTTAGTTTGTTCCCTTTATACCAGGTGATCTCATTCAAGTCTAATTGTAGAATGATATGTTATAATTAGTACAAGCCTAGTTGTTACATGACTAATGATCTTAGCTTTCACTGGGATTTTTGCTATTTAGACAAGTTTCTTATCAATATTTCAGTTTGTCTCGAATTAGTTGAGTGCTTGGAAATGGTATTTGGGAGCAGAGAGTAGCTTTTTCAGTGTCTCTTCCCTGCTCTTGCACCTGCTGGTCTCCTTTCCCATGCCACCTCAGACTTCCATCCTATACTAGCTATTACCATTTTTTCATGTTTCCCTAGGTTTTCATTAATCATACCATCTTTATGATTAAATATCATCCAGCGCCTTTGGGGCTCTCTGAGGACTGAGGAGGAGCCTTGAGATGTGGAGCACCCACTAGGGTCTCTTCTTCCTTTCTCAGTCTTCCTAGCCAAGCCATCCTTTTCATTCCACATGTAAAATCCCCCACCTCTGACATTCTGACCTTCTGGATTTGCCATTTGAGTTCTAATTCTAGAACAAGGCTTAGCCAGGTCCAGGAGCTGGGTATATAGGTATTTCATGTATTTTTATCTGCATCATCATTTAAAGGGAACTCTTGTCAAGCTGGGCACAAATTATAGATTTTATGTCATTATTGTCACTTGAGTACGAGTAATTCCATAAAACTTTTCCATAGATGACTTTATATATTTTTTCCCATGGGAAATATATTTCACAAAATTGTTTCCATAGATTAATTGTATATAATTTCAGGTCAGGCATTTCCCAAAGAAGTATTGCATTAAAAATCTGCATGTGAAGCAATAAAATACTTCCAAGTAATTGGGAAAGATAACGGTAGCCTTGCCTTTACCATTGTGACTTTTTTCTCTATCAAGTTCCTAGTTAATATTGATACATTGCAGAATTCTCTGTCTCTTTTTATTCTTTTCACCTGTATGGTTGATCCCATTTACACATGCCAGAGGATTTCTACTAAGGGGCAAAAGGCAGTGATAAGTCGTATCACTAAAAGCAGTACTACTGAAAAGAGCAAAAAGAGCTTGTATCCAACTAAGGAGAAAAACTATACTGAAATAGCAATTAAATACTTTCAGAGGAGCATTTTAAAAGTATATGCCAAAGCAAAAGGTTTTTTAAATTTTTCTGCAAATAATAGTGATTACTTACATCTTCTATGTCAATAGAGCTTTAAGAAACTGAGTTTTCTTTCTTTTCCAGATGTTATTTTTAAGAATTAATGCAAGTTACAAACTCCACTTGAAAAAGCAATTATCTCACTTAAATGTGATAAATGATGGAGGACCTCAAAATGGGTATGTTTTCAACATGTTTTTACCCCATACTCCCATATTGAACTGTTTGACTGGTTTTTATTCATTATGCTGTCCTTTTCCACTATAATCTTGCCAGGGCCCCAGACTGTAAAATCAGCAAACTTTTGCCTTTTTTTCCCTCTGTGGAGGTGATGTATATCTATATATCTATATCTATATCTATCTATCTGTGTTAAAGTGTTTTATAGATGGTGAATTAGTTAACTGACCTTGTATGTCCATTTTGAGGCAGTGTACATTAGTAGCCCCTCCTTAAGTCACCCAGTAGTCTTCACCTATCCAGACAGAACTCAGAGTCCTACTTTGTATGATCGTGAGAGAGTCACTTAACCTCTGTGCCTTATTTATCAAATGAGAACTATAAAATCTGCCTTAATTCCTTCACAGGGTTACAAAAAATAAGCGTATACATATTTTATTGTAAGCCGTTGAACAAATTATATGTATTATTGGCGAAATAGATTTAGAATCAGAAAACGGGTTAAGTTCTGCCACTTACTAGCTCTATAACTGGGCAAAGCACTTACCCGAGTCTTAATATTCTTAGATTTTAAAATAGGGATGATAAAAAGTTCTGTCACAGAATTTTTGTTAAGAGCAATGTAGATAAAGATATGGGTTTAAAGATTATACAAAGTGCAAAGCGCTGATCATGTAGGTACACCTTTATATGATTTCTGTAGTGTTACCTGTTCCGTGGATTTTTAAGAATAGAATATTTTGTTCCCTTTCAAAGGAATTTCAGGCCTAAGTTTCAAACTTATAGGAACAAATGTAAAAAACATCTTTTGGAGTCAGAATTTGGCCCTACCCTTAAAAAGAAAAGAAGTACAGCTGACCCTTGAGCAAGAGGGCGATGGGGTGGGGGTTGGAGGTGCCAACCCTCCAGCAGTTGACAATCTGAGTATAACTTAGGGAGCTGGCCCTCCATATACAGGGCTCCTCTGTATCAACAATTCCACATCCACAGATTCAACCAGCTGCAGATCATGTAATGCTCTAGTATTTACTGTTTTAAAAAATCTGCGTATAAGTGGACCCATTCAGTTCAAACCTGTGTTGTTGGAGAGTACAATGAATTGATTTTGCACAAAACAATTTGGAAGCTTCAAACTGCTGAATTTGTCAGCCAGGCTGAATTTAAGAGTTTTATGCAAAAATCTGATTCTCTTTTGATTATTACCTGGTTCTTCTTTTTTTAAAAAAAGATTTTCAGAAATTTCAAAGCCACAGAAGAGTTCAAAGACAGTATAACAAATATCAAATACCTCTCAGAAACTATTCATAAAAAGCTAATTAAAGGCCCATTCCACTCATACTTTTCTACTTTTATTCACGTAACTAAATCTCGCAGGTTGGTTTTTCTCAGACCAGTAGTTCTGAAGCATCCAAGTTAATTCATCACCTATTATTTTCCTTGTTAATAAAGCTATTTGGGGGTTGGTACCACCTTAGAGATCTTCATTGTCACATACTTTTAAAGATACTAATACTGTGTAAGTCAAACTATGTCTTTGAGCGATCACTTGAAAGATAGAATTCCCTGAAAATTTCTCTCTAGACTCTAGCCAAAGACATAATAAACTACCTGCTTAAAAGGAATTTTTGTTCCAGAAATGGCTCTAAAATTTTACTTTTTTTTCAAGGTGAAGTTCACATAACATAAAATTAACCATTTTATAGTTAACCATTCAGTGGTCCTTAGTGCCTTCGCAGCCACCACCTGGGTGCAACTGCCAGCTCTATCTAGTTCCAAACATTTTACTACCCCAAGAGGAAATCCCATACCCATTAAGCAGTTGCTCCCTATTCCTTCTTCTCCCCAGTCCTGCACTTTTTCTTTTTAATGTGATTTTTTCCCTCTATTTTAAGATATTTTTAAAATAGAGACATATGGAGAATATTTATATTCCTGTTACTTAGAATTGATCATTAACATTTGTCATTTTCACTTGAAAAAAAAAAAGTTCATCATTTTTTTTAAAAATGGCATTCCAAATGGAGCTTAAGTACCCCTTGACCCCCATCTCCAGTCCTTTTCTCTTTCCTCCAACCCTTGGCAATGTTTCCAGTAAATCTGGTCTATATCCTTGAAGTCCTTCTCATTTATTGTCTCTTTATCTTAAAAAAAAATGTGGAGCTGTTTTATGAATTTAATTTACTTACATGGTATATTGTACATATGCTGCTTGCTTTTTTCCACTCAACATTGTTTGATTTATGTTGATATATAGAAATTGTCCGTTTTTGATTGCTTTATTGCATTCTCCCACATGAATCAACCATATTTAATGTTTCCATTTCACCTGGTGATCGATTTTAGGTCATTATTTTCTTCCATTACAATCATGCCACAGTGAAGATCTTTCCTTATACATGTGTAATGGTGTGATCAGTTCTTTAGGGTATGTACGTAGAAGTGGATCACATGTACATTTTCACTTTACTAGGTTTTGCCAGTATTTTCTCCAAAGTGGCTATACCAAGTTTATATTCCCACCTTTATTCCACATCTTGCCAACATTTGCTGTTAGATTTTTTAAATTGTTGCCAGTCTAATGGGATACAGTGGTATTTTGTTTTGATTTGCATTTCCTAATGTTTGTCATCTTTTCACGTATTTGTCATTCAGGTGTTCTCATCTGTGACTTTTCCTCTTCATATTCTTCACCCATTTTTTATCTTGGGTATTATCTTTTTCTTGCTGATTTTAGATTTTTGCATATGCCCTCAAACTGATCCTTCATTGGTTATATATATTGCAAATATCTGCTTTTCTTTTACGTTCTTTTATCAAATATTTTCAACTTTGATGTAAAACATATATTTTCTATGTACTGTCTTGTATAGACTGTAAATAGTTGTTTATTAAACATAACTTGATATTTTAAAATGGAGATTTCTGTTAATTTCATTTAATTTTTCATGTGGGAGCCTTGCCTTAAGACTTTGTTCTTTTTTGAGCCATTGCTGTCAGTTTCAGCGTACTTACTAATTTAGACTTTTTATGGATTTTAAAGCACCTTGACCCAGATGAGTTTCAAACAAAAATATGGTCCTTACTGAATTCTGCCACGTGACAAAAGCTGAAACACACTTATGAATGTATTTATAAATTAGACTCATACATATATTAAGGGTGCTTAAAATACCTTCGCCCCCTTGTGGTCCAGCAGTCCAGAACTTACATGCTCTTTAAAGTATCAAAGCTGCATTTCCTCTTCTTTTACAAACTATTAAATCAAGATCTCCTATTTGTTTCTCCATGGCCCAAATCTGTCAACGTACACATCTAATCAGACCAGTCCCTATTTTTTGTGTGTGGAGCTTTGGTATTTGTTTATCATCTGAGCATTCTTTCCAGGAGTGTTTTTTCAAGGATAGGGATTAATGTGACAGCTAAATACTTAAAAGCATAATTCTTACTTTTTTCAAGTATTGTTACATCGTCAATAGCAAGTTTTGTATCCAGTAGTACTTAACACATGAGTCCCAGCCTACATTTAACTTCTTAGGATGGCATTCAGGAAACCTTGTCTGTCTTTTCCTTGAGTTCAATAGTCATATACATGTATACTCTATTCTAGTGACAACTGATCAAAAAAAAAAAAAGTTTAACTTGTTATTTTTCTCTATTTCATACTGTTCTAAGATAAATTTATTGTATTGGGCAGAATTAATTATGAAACAGTCTAACCTGCATTGGTTTATTCCTTTTCAAAACAACACTGTTGAAAGAGAGAGAACATTAAATGATCTACCTATATGATAGTAGGAATCATGCTGAGAGAAATATATTGACATTTGGTCCAAATTTTATTTTATTTATTTTTTTTTTTATTTTTTTTTTTTTTTTTTTTTTTTTTACATCTTTATTGGGGTTTAATTGCTTTACAATGGTGTGTTAGTTTCTGCTTTATAACAGAGTGAGTCAGTTATACATATATATATGTTCCCATAT
>NW_006791012.1:4827364-4854347 GCF_000442215.2 Lipotes vexillifer
GGGATCCTCCCGGACCGGGGCACGAACCCGTGTCCCCTGCATCGGCAGGCAGACTCTCAACCACTGCGCCACCAGGGAAGCCCTGGTCCAAATTTTAAATCATAGTCTAGCAGCTAGAACAGGACTCAGATTACTCTGTGAGCATTGCTACTTTATTTGAAAACATGAGATTAAAAATAATTTTCTTTCCACTGTTTAGGTTGGTCACAGCAGATGTAGCTTTTTACACTGGAAATCTTCAAGCCTTAAAAGGCCTTAAAGATTTGGACCTAAATATGGCCGAGATCTGGGAACAGAAAAGGTGATGACATACTGGAAAACTGGGTAGTTCATCTTACCATGGGATGTGTATGTTTGTGATGAAAATATGGATGCCTGTGATTCAAGAACTGAACCTGGAACCCAAAGTGAACTGGGGTTGGGGAAGGGGAAAAGGAAAGTATCAGTGTTGGGAAACTGGGATTCACTGGGATCTACAAGGAATGCCATTTGTGTGCTTCCTTCAGTGAGGAGTAACTGATCAGGTGTCTATAATATTTTTCATTCTCTCTGGCAACAGACTCAGGTTTCTTTGGACCAAATCCAAAAGAACACATAGCTGTAACACAGCTGTAGTTGACTAGAATGCTCTGTATACTTTATATTAAAAAATGCTTTGCATTTCTTCCAGTGCAATGAAATTCATATGGTGTCCCACCTTATTTAATGATGGTACAATTTAAAATATTAAAATCTTACTCAACCTCTGTAGAAAGTTTTCTCTATGAAAGTAAAGCTGTTTGAAAAATTATTTTTTTACAGATCTTTCTATAAAAATAAACATCTTTTGATTGCTTGGATTTAGGAATTCAGTTTTTGTTTTAGTGACCAATGTCAAGTTTCAGGCTTTGTGTGTCACATATTTAATCTATCATCACCACTGTATGTCACCTGCGTAAAGCCTTCCAGAATAGTCTAAATACTTGAAAGACTGATCATAAGTAATAATTAAAGAGTAAGATTTTGGTGTTCATTTATGCAACTACTAATTTAAAAACTTTCCAGATGTGTATGAAAGCCTGCAGTTTAACAGCTGTATTTTTATAAAAGTATCTATGCAGGGTTGGGGTGTTTTTCCTTTTTATTTCTAGCAGAGGTAGGTAAGAATACATTTTCATATATTCTGCCTACTTATCTAAATGTTAAAATGAGATCTCCTCATAACATTGAAGTATGTATGTCCCCTGCCTTGGGTTCTTATTTGTAAGTAACTTTCAATGTGTATATGAACAAAGACCAGGGAGAAATAGAACTGTTAAAATATAGGCTGCTGTGTTGGGGCCAGAAATATAAGGTGATGAGTAAGTTATTTAAAAAGACTTTTATAAAACACCTACCTTCAAAATTAGAATCAGCAGCACTCTATAAATGAAAGTGCCTGTGCCTCACTTCACACCAGGAATCTTGCCTAACCCTGTCAGAGTGCCTAACCTTGTGGTGATTATGTACAATGAAATAGTCTTATTTTGTGCTCTTTGTTTTCCTAAGAGGAATTCATTCCGTTATCATTATTTCAGAGGTATGTCAGTCATTGGTTCTTAAACTGTCGTCTGTCTAAAATAAAGCTGTAAAGAATTACCAGACTTTAAAAGACAACTTTTTTTTTTTTTATAGTAACAGTAAACTTATTAAACAGGCAGCTTACTCAAAAACAAGTACGGAAGAATTGGAAAATGTAATTGATTCTTAGAGAAAAGCTGAAATTCAAACTACCAGCAGACCTGATTTGGGTTATTCAAGAACATTGGAAAATGTAATTGATTCTTAGAGAAAAGCTGAAATTCAAACTTCCAGCAGACCTGATTTGGGTTATTCAAGAACATTTTTCAGTAACAACAAGCAAGCTTCCACAAGTGAAGCTTCAAGGAAAGGTAACTTTTTATAAAGTTATACCCCACCCCGCTATACTAGAGAACAAGGATGTGAAAGAAATGCCCTACCTCTACCCACCCCACCCCCTTCAGCTGGGAAAAGAAACACCACTTTGTTTCAATAAATGGAGAGTCTATGGAGAGCATGGCAGGCATCCCAGCTTTAGAACTGGATGAAAGATATTAAATACCTTCAAGTTTAATTCCTGTGGAAATAATGATGTGGTTAAGATTCTTAGAAATGCAAAAACTGGATTTGTTAGGTAACTGGCTAGTGAGTACTTCAGTGTTCCAAGAGCAAGTCTTCCAACTGACAGAGTAGCTGTTTAGCAAGAGTAAACCATTTTTCTTCACCATTTCATAAAGTTAGCATTGAAAAGTATAAGTGTATACATGGATTGCTTCACAGCTTTATTTTTAAAACCACAAACAGTTCAAAGTGACCATCACTGAGGCCTCTGTTAAAAGATTTTCCAGCAGAGCTACCACAGTTTTAAGATTAAACAATATTGCACTTTAAGATGGATTTAACTTTCAGGATCTTCTTCAAAAAGAAAAGTATTGCTTCCACCTGTGCTTTTCACAGACTAAAAGCATACCGCAGAAAACTCAACTTAAAAATTAACACTGTAGGATACAGTAACATAGTTAAGTACCTGCCTATTTTATAATCCTAGAGAACATTTCATTGTAAGAAACTGTTTAACCCATAATTAGTATAAAGTGCACAATATTTTTCATTCAGTGGTCCAAGATACGAAGATTCCCAGATACAATCTTGTTCTCTAATACTGCTCCAGGTGGGATGTCAATTCGGTCACCATGATTTGCGATGATGATAACCGTTCCCTAAGTGACAGGAAAAACAAAAAACAAGAATATACTTGCAAGTGCAGCTGAAAATGCAATAGATTTTCTTACAATTATCAAGTTTATGTAGAACTTCACTTACAATGGAGTAAGTGTATTTATAAACAATATTACACATGAAAAACAAATAACACATTAAGGAAAACTGTAATGTGTCCTGTTACAATACTGGCAGTAGCTGTGGTACCATCTCTGATAAGGAGGCAAGGAATCTAGCAGTGGGAAGCAGGCCAACGCCAGAGAATAGTGGGCCCTTTCCAAGAACTACTTGCAAGGCCACCAGCATTATCTACCTTCGTAAACTGAAAGGTGCTTGGTTTATATTTACATACAGGTGTGGGTTTTTTTGTTTTTTTTTTTGTTTTTTTGAGAACAGTTCAATGATTTATATTTCATGTCTTAAGTAAAACTGTTTAGATGAAGCAGTATCAGCAATAATTATATATATGTTGTTTTGTTTTTTTCCAAGATCTGTAAGTAGCTTTAATAGGAAGAACACCTGAAATCTAGGTATGGAATTTTAAAAAAATATTTGATTAGGAAAAAACTGTTGAATCTTTGGTTCTGAGCTTTAATACTCATACCCATAGTCCTTCCTATTTCTTATGCTAGGCTGGAATGATACTCATCAAAGTACCCAAGCACTACAGTAATGTGAATGAACATCTTCATACTGATAACAACAGATTAACAAGAATAGATTATAATCAGCATAAATGAAGCTGTCATTTTTTCTACTTTCATTCAGATTCAACTAGTCATCTTTAGTTAACTAATGCTAATTTATCAGTGATTCTATTTTAAATATTGTCATATTTCAATAAAATAGTACCAATTCAATTATTTAATAGTGTTTGCTTTCCATTTGAATGCTATACTCCACAAAATGCCTATACACAACAATTATATTTTAACTATGTTGTATATTTATGGAAAACAGTATTAATACTAAATATTGTAGTAAGCTATTTCATTTTTAAAATGCATATCTTATAAACAATCTGGTACAAACTAAGAAGTATTCCTTAGAGGTAAATTTAGGACTAGAAAATGAAACCTGTCTTGTAAAGCTATAAGAACTGTAATTTTCATCATAACCACACACCTTTAATGAAACATTCTTGCCAAATGTTACATCTCCTGAAACTGTGAGGTGATCCAATTCAAGCATATCTGGTATACTTTCAAATCTCCTTAGATAATCCTGAACCTGAAGGAAAAATGTAAACATAAAAATTGTTTCAAAAATGGGTTAACAGAAAAACAGGGATTAAATTAACAAGATAGTTTGCTTGAACTGTAAAACATTCTATTTATGTCCAAGCTCAGGCCTTCTACGGGAGGAACCCTGTTTATTAAGCACTCTGTGTGTGCAGTGAGAATTTATATATCCTGTGCAGGAGAGACCAGGAGATATGAACATTGTCCCTACAATCAAGCAATTTACACTACAGCTGAGTAGATCAGACATTTAAAAAAAACAGTAATTAAATAAAAAGATAAACAACCAACATGCTAAGAGCGAGATGAGTGGTTCACATAATCTGGAGTTAGTTGGAAAAAAGAGAGATCATCATGGTTCGAAGCAAGCTAGACTGGAGCTGGGTTTTATGGGATGGGTAGGATTGAGAAGAAGGAATATAGTTCAGGAAGAGCAACAGCACAAATTATCATTATAAATGATCACGATCTTTGCCTCTTATTATTTCCTTAGATTTACCGGCACTAGAAATAGTCCTATATGGCCTTGTTTCCTATTTTGCTGAGAAAAACAGAAGCAACAGAAAAACTTCCACTGGCTTCTACCACCATCACCCATTTGCCCTCTAGCCCATTACTGTGTCCCTCCTAGTACTGGAGTTGGACCATTTCTATTCCAACTTAAGGCTAACTCTTCTTACGGTTACTGCCCGAGGATACTGTCCAGCAATTCCTTCTCCCTCTTCAATGTTCCTTCCCTCTTGATTGTATCAACTCCCATCAATGTATAAGACATGCTATAAATTCCCTCAACTTAAAAAAAAACCTGTAAAATCTTACATCCCTTTCTACCTATAGCTCCATTTTTCTGTTTTTCTTTAAAGCAAAACTCTTGAATAAGTTTTCTACACTCATATCTCCAATTTCTCTTCTATTCTCTTTTAAATCCATTCCAGTCAGGCTCCAAAACCTCTCAACTGTTAAATCTAATGGTAAGTTCTCATTCATCTTACTTGAATCGGCAGCAGCACTTGACTGCAAATGATTAGCCCCTCTTTTCTTGAAACATTTTCTTCATTTGGCTTTCAGGCCACACACATTCATGGTTTTCTGCCCAGTTCTTCATCTGCAACTCCTCAGTCATCTTTGCTGCTTCCTCCACCTCATCCCCACCCTCTAAGCCTTCCAGTCCCGCAAGCCTCAGTTCTTGGACTCCCCACCCCTCTTTCATTCCCTAGGTGATCCTTATCTCATGGCTTTAATTACCAGCTATAAAGTGACAGTCCTCAAATTTACCTCTTTTCTAGATCTCTCCTCCACACTCATACATTCAGCTTCTCCATTTGAAGGTCCAAGTACAGTATCTCCAAAAGTTAACTCCCCATTCTGCTCCCCCTAAACCTACTCTACCCAAGCCGTCCTGTGTCTCAGTAAATGGCAATTCCATGTTTCCAGTTGCACAGACCAAAAACCTCAGAGCCATCCTTACCGTTCTCTCTTTCTCACCCTCCTACCTAGTCCAACAGCAAGTTGTAGGTACAACTTTCAAAATATAATGTCAACATTTTTTCACTATTTCCCCTGCAACCACCCCTGGTCCAAGCCAGGATTCCAGCAACAGCCTATTCCCTGGTTTCCCTGATTCTACCCTTGCCCACCAGACTGGTCAACTTGACCTCTCAGCTCACACTCTCCAATGGCTTCTCATCCCCCAGAAGGAAAAAAAAAAAGCCACACTCCCAATATTCAATTACAAGGTTCTACACAATCTGGCCTGTCATCTCTCTGACCAACTATCTCCCACCCCCATCCCTCACTTGCTCACTGTGCTCTAGTGTCCATAAGACATGTTCTTCCTCAGAGCAAGTAGCCATTGCCCACTCAGCCCCTGTTCTCAAATTGAGGCAGCTAAAGTTCTTATCTCCTGCAGGGTATGGAAGAGGCTAGAAAGAGTAGGAAGGGAAGATGAGGTTAGGTAGAAAATGATTAGCAATCTTACCTCAGGATGTGGGCAGATGGTGGGTCCTTGTAGCACCAGGATTTTCCCAGCCCAACCAGGCAGATGAGGGAGACACGAAAGACCAGGGAGACTTCTAAAATGCCTGATGCTATCTTGGAAATTCTAGCCCAGCCATAAGACCCAGAATGATAGCCCCGAATATATAAGGGCAAGTACACACATCCATACCAGGTGACACTAAACCACAACCAGGACTAGAATAGACTTGGATAGCATAGCAGGACTCTATAGGCCAGCCACAAAAGCTCACCCTGTCACTTCATTAACCTCACAGCATTTTATGTGATTAAATTTTTTGGATTCCACTTATCATGTTAGGGTCGGTTTTACTATACTTGCTATTCCTCCTGCCTAGAATGCTTTTTGCCCCAGAAAACTGCATGGTGTACTCAATTTCTCAGTGAGGCCCTCTGGCCACCCAATGTAAAATGACACCACCACTGCCACACCCACACATTCCCTACTCATGCTTTATTTAGCATTTTCCATCATTCGGCATACTATACATTTGTCTTACTTGCTTATTATCATCCTTCCCCACTAGAATATACAGGAAGGCAAAGATTTTAGTCTGTTTCATTTACTGCTAAATACCTGGCACCTAGAACACTGCCTTACACATGGTAGAGGCTCAATACATTTTGTGAAACTAGAATTAACATTCTCTCACTGATGAAAACAGTAATGGTCTTAAACGAGACATAAGATAAAATGTCTTAAAATGTAAACATTCTTTTCTACTCTATAGCAGTTGGTTAAAAAATGAGTTACATTTTCACCTTCTATGATTGATTCCCTTTAAAAGACAATAGAGATGGAGGAATATAATAGATCAGCAGCAAATACTGTAATTAGATTCCAATTCACACGTGTATCGTATCTTTATAATTACACATTTAAGAAATACAAATTTACATGTATATCATCTTTATAATTACGTACCTTTGTAAAAGAACTGCCTAATTTAACCAAGGGCACTGTAGGAAATTCCCGCTTTTCACTCATTGTCAGAGATCCTGCATTAAGGCTATAGAGGTTTGACATCACAAGCAAGAGATCTGATGTGGTTTTGACAGGCAGAAAACGGCTCCTAGGAACATTAATACCTAGAGAGTTCTCAAAACTTTTAATGGCAGCCCCTACTGCAGTTTCCAACTGAATGACATTCAGACCTCCATCCAAAGTCTGTAAGAAAGGGAGCAGGAGAGAGAAACAGAGGTTTCAGCAACTTAGTTCCACATGGGCTAGTTAATACTTGGGGAGTGGTTTCAGAGATCCATTGAAGGTAACAGAATTTTGAGAACTGACATTTCTCAAGCACCTACCGTACGCCAGGTGCTTATATATATGTGATCTTTTTCAGCTTCGTAACTCTTCTCAGTAACATTTCTATTTTATGAGAAAGAACTGAAGGTTCAGAAAACCCACACAGATGCCTGTGACCAAAAGGCCTATCAGTACCAGAGCAACAGGACTGAGGTGGGCCCTTTACTTTTGGGCCCAGTGCTCTTGCCACTGCCACAGCCCAGGGTCAAGTAAGGGCACCATGGCTCGTCTGGCACACTAAAGGGATGGGTGTCGACTCTGAAAGACAGGGCCAGGAACTGAAGAAACTAACTAGGCGAAAAGCAGTGACCCATGGAATAGATGGGCCAGAGGGAGTGGGCAGTGGGTCTGTGTGTAGCATGCTGTGATCGGAACCAGGGAGTCTGATGGCCTGCAACTTTGGCTTACCTTTGGATTTACAATGATTTCCATGTCAATAGCATTCTGCTCCTGCAGTCTTTTAACTGCTGCAAGAGAGATCCATAGGTTGTTTGTATTAAATATTTTGAATTTTGATACAGATTTGAACTCATCAACATGTGCTTTTGGCACTTGAGCAATTTCCACCAGTCTCAATTTGCCTTCATACTGAGTGAGTGTCCCACCCTAGAAAGGCAGAGAAGAGTGAGTGCCTCCACCTCTCTCCCAATTACAGCCATACTACATTGTTTACAGTCTACGAACGATATAGAAAAGACACTTGTGACAAAATCCCCCAGAAATAAAAAGCATTGGCAGTGATTTGATCTGTGATACAAAGCAACACATGTATTAAAGTAGAACCAAAGAAAATAATTCAGGTTGTCTGTCATCTTATACTGTATACACGCCCTCTTGTCCACAATAAAAGCCCTGGGAGTACATCAGAGTCTTCCTCACTTTCCAAAGATCTCCTACAAGAACAGACATTCCTCTTATTCTCAAACCACCGACCATTACCAAACAACCAATCCTACCACCTCACAACCCGGCTCTGAGTACCTCTAAGATAAGGGGAGTAAAGTCAAGACAGGCACAAGTGGAGGGGAAGGTACCTCTGAGTGGCCTTAGCCTAGAGGCCATGGCAGTGTGGGAAGAGGGAAGGGACGTCTACTCATGTGTGAAGGGGTCATTTGCAAGAGGCATAGAACCCAGCCCCGGGACCAACCGTATTAGTATTCACACATTGCCCGCTTTTCTTACTCCCTGAGGGTGAGGAGAAAACCTTGTGTACCATTCTATCAAAGGCCAAGTGTCATCACCACTAAACATGCAAAGTGAAAAAAACAAATTTTTGCTTTGTATCAAACTGCTTTTTTTTTTTTACAACAGATATTACAGTGATAAAAAAAAATATACAGAGAGAAATACATACTGTAGAAATAGAAATAGTAAATTTTCATTAAAGGAATAATAAAAAAACACTTAAGCACCAAACTAGAAGAATATTAATGGTTTGAACAAAGTTACTGAAAGTGTTTTCACATGTTTCAGATTATCCTATAAATATATGTGGAATTGTTTTCAGTTAAAATTGCCCATACAGATTATTCAAAAAGTAAAGATTTTACTACTATTAAACCTGGATTTATATACACACTTATATCAGATGGAACTTAGGGTACTCTAGAGTACTATCCCACTTTGGCTTACAATGATGTTATCAAGTTTCTAAACACAGAAACTTGCCAATAAAAAGTTTGAACTATGAAATGTGAAGATGTGAATCCCCAAACTGCTTCCTCTCAGCATTTACCTTTACATCTGCACGTGTTTTATTTGTGACTTCCATGACAAATTCACAAGGTTTTCCATTGGGTGGGTTCATTAGATGATTAAGAATATAAAGATCCACGGTGGCACCCAGATTATCTATGTTGGACACAAAAATATACTCTTTGCCTTCTCCTATAAAGGTATCGAGCAAACCAGAGTTGTAGAAACTGGCGTAAATATCTCCATGACCCGGAGGGTACCAGGCTTCTGTATTTTCCCCTGAGAACGATACATTCTTTGCTACAGGTAGTAAAGATTCTTTATTAATCCTCGGGTACCTTAAAAAGAAAAACTTCTTTTTCAGTATCAACTCTTTAGAGCATTCCAGACCTTCAAGGAAAATAATGCATTTAAAGTTAAATAAAACTTCCCTCCCTTTCAGTCTGTCAGTAGTAATTTAATCATAAGTGAATCCATTTAAGAAAATCTCTCATTGTCTGTGTTGACCAAAAAAATCAGCTTCCTAGATAGTAATATTTGCTGCAAAAAAAAAAAAAGTATTCCATGGTCATGCAGATGGGAGGACACCCCATATTTTTAAGACATTAAGTAAATTTTCTCAAACTTATTTGGTGGTGGGATTGCTCTTTTCCCTGAAAACCTATTTGGGAATTGGTGTCCATTCTTACCAACAGATATATTCAGAAAATCAATAGCAGGTTAGTACTTTCCCAGAAAATCAACAGCAGGTTAGTACTCAGGGATGTCTGCTTCCTACCACTGGCGAGAACCAGAATCTCAGGCAGATTCTCTTTTAAGAAGTCCAAGTTACATAACCAGAGTGACTGCAACTATCACATATCTATTAACAAATGTTCAGCCTTTAAAGGCATTAAACACTTGCAGACAGTCTTTGGCACTTGTACATCTTGAGGCTGCTCTGTTTAAACAAAACAAAGAAGTCCTTCTTTCCCAGGAATAACATCCCCCAGAGTTAATTTTTTTACTCCTTGTACCTGCTTTGATTAAAAGTGTAGATTTTCACACGACAGTGATTATACTTCTGTAGTATTTTTTTTGTATCTTCATCCGTGTTAAAAGAGTTCATTAGAACAAGAGGAACATCTGTATTGTAGGTTTTGTTCAAATGCTAGGGAAGAAAACGACAATCAGACTACCCAGACTTACTTTTCTTTTGCTTCAAAGTGTAAAATTAACTCTGTGGTTAATCACAAGATGTCCAAAACATCATCTATAAGTAATAAAATATATAGATTTGCAATAAAATATAACTATTTAGCATAAGACATTTTGCTAATCAATTCACCATGTACTTGCTCATTAAGTCACAACCCTATGAGATAGAAACTACTGTCTGCATTTTATGGATGGCTAAACTGAGGCCCAGAGAGGTGGCAGGTCAGTGGCAGAACAAGGACACCGCCCCCCTCACCCCCGCAGTCTGACTCTGCAGCTGTGTGCCCAGCCACAATGCCCTATGGCCTTGCTGGATGGGCAAACACAGACTAAGCATTTACTCTGTGTCCAAAGCACTGTGGAGATGAAAGTACAAATGTTACAAAGACATGTCTCCCTATTCTCAGGATTCATGTTAAGAATTGTAATTTTACCCCAACTGAAATCTTTTCCATCTCTAGGAAGAGCTAAGAGGCAACAGAGTGAGAAGAAAATAGGATATTAGAAGTCAGACTGTCCTATGTTCAGAGTTTGATTCTGCACTTACCAACTAGCTAGGGAACCTTGGGCAAGTAAATCAACCTCTCTGTGTCTTGGTTTCCTCATGTGTAAAATGGGGATGATAATAGTGCTTATCTCACAGAGTTGTGGAGAGGAACAAATGAGTCAATTCATGTAAAGAGCTCAGAATAACACTTGGTGTACAGTAAGTGCTGGATAAATGTTAGCCACTGCTACTGCTATTATTATTGTGGTTGATGGCACCGTATGAGACACTAGGGATAAAGAGATGAAAAAGATAGGGCCACTGCCCCTGAAGAGCTTATGGTCTATGATTAATGACTTTATGGACTATGATCAAGAGAGACGCCAACAACAGTTCTTAGCATCCATGGTGCCCAACCAGATACATGAAATCCTCCCCAGCCTCCCAAAAGGGTTTAAAGCCAGATCATCCCAGCTGTGATGAAGGCTACCACTAGACAGACAGGGGGGAGAGAGGTGGGGAGATGAGAGGAGAATCCAAAGAGATCCAGAGATTTCAGCGCTACAAATGCTATTTAAAGATCAAAAGCTTTTATATCACCCTAAGGCTTTGCTCTTAGAACACCAAACCTTTTTTATACACTAATAAAGAGACTAAAGATAGCAAGCTCCTTGACTAATTCAAATCCACATCTGTTATTTTATAAGGTAACATTTACAATACCCTAAAAACTAAAAATGATTTTGTTAGCTCATGAGAAAGGCTAACAGCTACTACTCACTTCGATTTGCTGAACGGTCAAATCCAGAAAGGTATTCTCATTCCTCACACCAATCAGACTCTTCGGGCCTTTGCAGCCCATGCTGGTTCCCAAACCTCCATTGAGTTTCACCACCACCAGCTTGTTCAGCACAGAAGATATGTTATCAGGTAAGCCCCTGGCCTTTATCTTCTCATAGGGTTGAATCTGAAATTAAAAAAAAAAATTATAGAATAATTCAAACAGCTTTATAAAAGGTTAAACCAAATCAATACCAAGGTTATTTCCATGCTTCCTTAAAGAGGTCTGCTTTCTCTGTAGAAAGTTTAAACTACATTTCCTTTAAAGTCCAGGGCCCTTCTGGTTCAAAATCAAGTTCTCATTTACAGTATAATGGATTACAAGAGGGGGAAAAGTTACAGTCTACAAATATTTGTCTGGCTGGACTACCTTCAAAAACTCAGAATTCTCAATTTGCATCAACATAGCAAATAGGGTGCACAAAACTCATCAAATCTGTGACTATTTCTGGTACACTATGAATCTACTTTAGTTCTGGAGAAGTATATATACAATCACACAGTTCTTGGTAATATATTCATGCTATTCCTGGAGACAGTGCCAAATACTCAAAACAAGCTAACAGTACCTATTCTATTATGGTTCACAAGGGTGTGATTATTGCAATCTGAAAGTCTTTTTTTTTTTTTTTAACAAAAGCCAAGTTTGCCTGAAAGAAAATGAGTTGTGTAAACAGTAAAACAAGTTCGAAATGAGCACAGAGCCTTCATCTTTGATTCATCCCTCACAGGGAAGGAACAATGACACAGTGGAAGCTCAAATTCTTCTGTTTAAAGAAGAGGCACAAGCAAGTCTAAACATCTTATAACAAGAATGAAAGTTTTTGAAAAGATCACAATATATTTTCTATCCATTTACAGAAGAACATTTGTTGTTATTTTTCTTTAATGAAATAGGTCATCAAATGTACTCTGGTTACATGATGGTGGAGGATAGATAACACTTGAGGGGACTGAAAAAATAAAACCCTATCATACACTTTGCTGTTTTCATGTTCTACTACATGTAGGTGTGTGTGATGGTGTGTGTGTATGATGAATAAAGTCTATGATTGGAAAAGGAGTTGATGGGCTCACATTTCAGTGATTAGGCTGTGAAGGAAAAATCCCTTTATACTTGGTCAAAAATACATACATGTCAAATGTGGATCCCTGGCCATACACTTCAAGTATCTATTATTGAGAATTTCTTAGGCACATTATATCTACTCAAAAGAGTTATTAGCGGGCTTCCCTGGTGGCACAGTGTTTGGGAGTCCGCCTGCTGATGCAGGGGACACGGTTTCATGCCCCGGTCTGGGATGATCCCACATGCTGCGGAGTGGCTGGGCCCGTGAGCCATGGCCGCTGAGCCTGCGCGTCCAGAGCCTGCACGTCCAGAGCCTGTGCTCCACAACGGGAGAGGCCACAACAGTGAGAGAGAGGCCCGCGTACCGAAAAAAAAAAAAAGTTATTAGCAAATGGGACCAAGCCAATTATTTTCCAGTTATCTTTTAAAAGCCAAGAATTTCCATTTCCATTTAGCAGTTTTTTTTTTTTTATTTTAATTGGCTGTATTGGGTCTTCGTTGCTGCATGTGGGCTTTCTCTAGTTGTGGCGAGTGGGGGCTACTCTTCATTGCAGTGCATGGGCTTCTCATCGCAGTGGCTTCTCTTGTTGTGAAGCATGGGCTCTAGGCACACAGGCTTCAGTAGTTGCAGCACGTGAGCTCAGTAGTTGCAGTGCACGGGGCTCAGTAGCTGTGGCTCAAGGACTCTAGAGCATAGGCTCAGTAGTTGTGGCACACAGGCTTAGTTGCTCCGCGGCATGTGCGATCCTCCTGGACCAGGGCTCGAACCCATGTCCCCTGCATTGGCAGGTGGATTCTTAACCACTGCGCCACCAGGGAAGTCTCTAGCAGTTACTTCTGACTTCCCAGAAAAGAGTCTGATATTTACAGAAGCCTCACAAGGGTGTGAAAATCAATTTAACTGAAAACCCCTAGTTCATGTATTCATTTTAGGTAAAACTGTTTTAGTACGGAAATATTTTTACCTATTTAATGTTTCTTTGAATACACTTTAAAAAGAAAATAGAATACATAGAAGCAAATTTTTTTTCTACATATGGTGAGACAGGCCTATGTTTTCCAATTTCACCTAAAAATACTTTCATTGTGAAATATCACACATACAAAAGTTTATAAAATACACATACAGGGTAGAAAGAATAACCTAAATTTAAAAAGAATACTGCCATAGCATAGAAGCCTGCATGCATCTGTCCCTGATCATATTCCTCTCCCACCCCTAGTGGTAACAACCACCTTGACTTTGACTCCCTGTAGTTTTACCACCTATGTATGCATTCATAATGATAACAATATTTTACTTAATTTTATTTGTCTCTAAACTTTTAAATAAGTTGAATCATACTATAAAGTATCCTCTTGTGACTTGCTTCTTTAATTCAATGTTATGTTTTAAGAATTATTCACATTAATGCATGCAGCTATAATACATTCACTTTTCACTGCCATGTAGTATTCAGTTTACGTATCCACTGAGAGACAAAATTGTCATTATTCACAGATGATATGATTTTACATGTAGAAAAATCCAAAGACCTCACAAATAAATTGTTAGGATAATGTGAGCATAGCAACATTGAAGATACATGGTCAGTATTAAAAAAAACAACAAAAAACACTGCTTTTAGGGACTTCTCTGGTGGAGCATTTGTTAAGAATCTGCCTGCCAATGCAGGGGATATGGGTTCGAGCCCTGGTCCAGGAAGATCCCACATGCCACCAAGCAACTAAGCCCATGCGCCACAACTACTGAGCCTGAGCTCTAGAGCTGGTGAGCCACAACTGGTGAGCCCACGTGCCACAACTACTGAAGCTCGCGCGCCTAGAGCCTGTGCTCCGCAACAAGAGAAGCCACCGCAATGTGAAGCCCGCGCACCGCAACAAAGAGTAGCCCCCGCTCGCCACAACTAAAGAAAGCCCACGCACAGCAACAAAGATCCAATGCAGCCAAAAATTAAAAAAAAAAAAAAAGCCACTGCTTTTGGAACCCT
Source organism: Lipotes vexillifer (assembly GCF_000442215.2). Taxonomy (NCBI): domain Eukaryota; kingdom Metazoa; phylum Chordata; class Mammalia; order Artiodactyla; family Lipotidae; genus Lipotes; species Lipotes vexillifer. Next base: position 4,841,970 of record NW_006791012.1, read on the forward strand.
TGTGCACTGTTGGTGGGAATGTAAAATGGTGCACCTGTTAAGGAAAAAAATATGGTGGTTCCTAAGAAATTAAAAATAGAATTATCATATGATCCAGCAATTCCACTTCTGGGTATATCCCCAAAGAATTGAAGGCAGACTCTCAAGAGATGTTTATACTCACCTTCTTAGCAGCAGTATTCACAACAGCCAAAAATGGAAGCAACTCAAATGTCCATCAACAGATGAATGGATAAAAAAAAATGTGGTATATACACACATGGAATATTTTTCAGCCTTAAAAAGGAAGGAAGTTCTGATACATACTACAACATGGATGAACCTTGAAGACATTATATTAAGTGAAATAAGCCAGTCACAGAAAGACAAATACTTGTATGATTCTACTTACATGAGGCACCTAAAACAGTCAGATTCAGAGACAGAAAGTAGCAGGGTGGTTAACAGGAACGGGGAGTTGCTGTTTAATGGGTTGAGAGTTTTAGTTTTGCAAGATCAAAGAGTTACGGAGGTTGGTTGCACAACAATATGAATGTACTTAACAATACTGAATTGTACGCTTTAAAATGTTTAAAGGTGGTAAAAAATTAACTGCTTCTATATGTAAAAAAATTACAAAATAAAATTGATTTTAAAAGTATCTTTTATAATAAAACCATCAAAAATAGCAAATATCTAGCAGTAAATCTAACAAAAGATATGTAAGACTATACACAGAACACATTTTTGAGAAAAATTAAAAGACTTAACTAAATTCAGGGATTTATTTATCATGTTCGTAAATTAGAAGACTTGCTAATGTAAAGATGTTAATTCTCCCCAAACTGATCAATGCAATCCTAATAAAAATCTCAAGAGTTTTTTGTGTGGTAACTGACAGGCCAATTTAATGTATGTATGAGAACACAAAGGGCCAGGAAGAGCCAAGACACTCTCAAAGAAAACCTTAAGTCGGAGAACCAGCTTTATAATTTATAACATTCGTTTTTTTAAAACTGTAGTAAATATGTATAGCATAAAATTTGCCATCGTAACCATTTTTAAGTGTACAGTTGAGTAGTATTGAGTACATTCACATTACTGTGCAGCCAATCTCCAGAACTCTTTCATCTCGCAAAACTGGAGCTATACTCATTAGAAAACAACTCCCCACTCCCTCCTTTCCCCAGCCCCTGGCGATCACCCTTCTACTTTCTGTCTCCATGAGTTTGATTACTCTGGGTGCCTCAGACAAGTAGAATCATACAATATTTGTCTTTTTGTGACTGACTTATTTCACTTAGCACAATGTCCTCAAGGTTTATTTAGCATTCTTTTCTTAAAGTGGCTTATATGTTTGAGGAGATTCCAAATTAATGCAGGTTTTTCCAGAAACATGTTTTTATTTAATGAAGTTGATGTGTACGTATGCAACAGATCTGAGAGAAGGCAGGATTGATATGAAGAACTAGAATATAGGTACAGGTTGGCAAATTCTATGGTAAATTGAGCCTTATATAACTTATTTATTCCATTTTCAGGTATTAAAACTGGAATAGAATACATGTTCTGAAGTCTTAGTTTAGTAAATCAGAAAATGGATTCTCTTTATTTGAATTTAATGAACATAACAATACTCTCTTAACTTTGAATTAAAAGAATGAAAAGAACACTACAGGTGTACCACAGTTCTAAAAGTATAAATCTAAGAAAATGCTGATCTTTCGGATACATATGAAAACAGGACAGAATGGCAGGGCTTGGGGTTTCAGACACTGCTCAACACCTGAGTTGTGAATTTACTAGTATCTCTGAGGGATAGGCAGCCTGTCATTTCAAGGCAAAAACTTTACAAAAATGTAAACAATGTAAAAAGAAATTTAAGTATGTAGTCAAAAGATCAATAGTATGGCATTTTTTTCACTGTCACTCTCCAGACAGTGCTAAATGCAGCTGAGGAACTGAAGTTTTAATTTTATTTAATATTAAATGTAAATCAACACACATGGCTAGTGGCATGTGCAGTTCTAGATGGTCTGTTAAAAAAAAATCAACTGAGGGATGAGAATTGTTTCAATTCGTTTTAATAAAACTGCCAAAATCCTTCTTTGTTCAATACAATCTTTTTTCTTTCACTTTAATGACACTGACATCACATCACAAGACATTCAACCAAACACATAAACACAAGATTTGAGTATATTAGATATCTTTAGGAAGAATATAATTTCCTTTTTGAGCCAACAAATGTTTACACAAATTTAAATAATAATATCAGGCAGAATAATGTAAACTGGATTATATCTTAATTCTACTCTTCGAAGAACTGTTTGGTATACTAACACTCACAGCATTAAACAAAGTGAGGTTTAGGAACCATTTTTAGAAAAAGTACTAATAGGGATTTTTCACCTCCTGTGCAGATGAATTGAAAACCAAATGTCAACCTTGTTGCCTTAAAGTTTCACCAGGAGGAAAAAACCCTCCAAAGTCATGTATGTTCATGATAAAACATCTTTGATCCACATACCATAAAGAATATAAAGTATTTAGAGAAAAAATACGTTTTGTTCCCACTAATCAATCTTCAAAACAGGCATTTTACTAGAATGCTTCAAGAAGACAATTCCTTATGACTGAGTCTATGGAGGCTAAACAAATTTTTTCTCGTATCCCCCAAATTTATTCTATAATGGTGATAAATAAAAGGTCTCAGCCTCATAACGATTTTAACACTAGGCCATTTGGCCTTCAGCCAAAAGGTATATTAAGTATACTTTTAGTTTTAATTCAAATCTTCCCAAGACTGGTATCTTAACTTGAGTTTAAATTTAAAATGTACTTCTGAATTACTTTTCAAATATTTGGAGTGAAATAAAACAAGTTGATCCAAGCATAACACTAAATTCCAAAACCGAGCTAATGAAGACTTTTGGGTACAGGCCCAGGCAACTCACAAGTAGAAAGACTTGTTTACCATTCAGGTTAGGGCCCAGAATTCTCTGTGAAGTGCCATATTTAGAACCTTGTACCCCAAGTTAAGTGGGCAGGGAGTCACCCTACAAATGTCAAGGAACTATGGTTCTTTAGATGGTGCTTTCAGTAACACCTACTTGTCTTGCTATATCTAATTCTTAAAAGCAGCTAGCTAATTAAATACCAGTAACACTGAGGAATTGAAAAGGACTATGGAGAGAAAGGGAAGTCACAAGGTGTGAAGTAACAAGGTACAGCCAACAGGGGAAAGATGTCCAGAGTCATCAAGTTAGTGTTGCTGTTCGAAGGCTCCACTTTTACTTAGGTTTCGACTTATACCCACAACACTCCCACACAAAGACACAGACACACAGAAAGGCACCGATTGTGTGAGTCCAGGAAGCCAGGACACTTTTGGTCTACAGCTTATTACAGGTTAAATTAGGTGGTAAGCTCAGCTTCCCATCACACAAATCACCCTACATGCCAACACAAGTTCTCTCTGTTGGTAATGCTATCCACACCCTCCACCAGGGACCTCACCAAGCAATCAATCCCACAGAGCTCGGTTTATTTCCACAAGCCAAGGGGACCTGTGTTAGAAGGTTGCTTGGTAACAGCTGAAGTTTTGCTGGACACACCTAGTCACAGAAACATTATTAGACCTGTGCTCCACTTTCTCCTCCTCAGCTCCCCCAGGAGAATGCACAAAGACATCCACTCAGGCAAAGATGGAAGGTGTTGGGAGACAACAGGGAGTACCATGCACTGCCGGATGTGGCCTTGATGTTACTCTGATTGAATCACTTTAGTCAGTGACTAGTGCTATCTTTGTGCTTTCAATCCTGATCACCCTGTTTCTCTTTCATGTCTCTATTCAGACATGAATAGAATTCAGTATTCTAAGAAGACCTCTGCTGCATGTAAATATACAGGAGGGCAACCCCTACAGGTGAGGTGGGGCAAACCACATGAGACTCCCTCAAAATGCGCAGCGGAGACGAGGCCACTCATGTTCTCTTCTCACTGGGAGAAAAGAATGGGTCAAACACCAAACTTCCTCTGGGGAATGAACAAAAGAAAGTAGTTGGCAATCTATGAAAGAACATACTTTAAACAACATTCTTCCCTCTAGGAGGTCAATCTAGTTTTTCTGCAGAAACTGAAAGATTTTTTAAAAGATCGTTTAAAAACTGTCTAACGTAATCTGTATCTTGCCAAGTCTGTTCACAACTTACTTTCCAGTTATCAGAAAAGCTGAATTCATCACACTGTCATGGAGACATGTTCCCATTAGCAACAGTATAACCTGGTTCTTGGTAGCATATTCCTGCTATTCCTGGAGACGGTGCCAGACAAGCTAACAGTGCTGCCCTGTTACGGTTCACAAGGGTGTGATTATTGCAATTTTTTTCAACAGAAGCAAGTTTGCCTGAAAGAAAAGAGCTGTGTAACAGTAAAAAAGAGTTTGAAATGATGCTCCATATGTACAGGAAGTGTTCTAAGAACATCAGCTTATTCACCAAACCCTCACTGCACAGCCTTTGTGTACCAAGGCTCACGTTGTCTCTTTACTTCACATTTCTAAAGGTAATGACCAAAATCTGGGTCATTTGAAAGCTCCTACCAATTAATTTAATGACAGAAAAATCATACCTAATCCAGAGATTTGTTTTCTCATTCAGGAAAAGCCGGCAAATCATGTACATTATCACATACTCCACCAACACACTTGCCAACACCCCCTCGGCCACCAAGATACGCTCAACTGCTATTCATAGAGCAAATAAAGCCATCCTCTATGGGGAATGCCCTCGACCTTCTGCCACCAGATCAGATCCTCGGGACCTCCCTGCGTCTCCACCTTTGCTGCTTCCCCTTCCTTCTTGTCAGAGGAAGAGCTGTCCCCCACCCTAAGGCAATCTCTCTGCCAGTGCCCATCTCAAGATCCCTGTTTCATCAATCTCCCAGTCTCAGCATCAACCTCTCCCCTTCTCTATTCCTTTCCATCAGCATGAACAAATTCAAATATTTGACATCTAAAAAGCAAAGAAAACAGCAATGCATACACTCACTCATCCCTTTCCATACTCACATCCCTCTTTTCTCCATCTTCTTAAAGGCAAAGCTTCTTGAAAAAGTTGCTGCACTCACCTCTACTTCCTCACCTCCCTTTCACTCGCTCACCTGCTGCAATCTGGTTTTCTCCATAGTTCAATGAACTGCTCTTACCAAGGTCATCAACATCCTTCTAATTGCTAAATCCTATCCATAACATCAGTACTTCTCTAACTGTGCTCTCAGCTGCATTTGACACAACTGACCACTCCCTAGATCTTGAAATGCTCTCTCCTCCTTGACTTCTGAAACACTGCATTCTATTTTCCTCCTCTTTCTTCCTGTTCCTTTTTAAGCCCCTTCTCAGTAGACCTCCTCTTTCCAGCAATCTGCTCCTGTCTCTATGGCACCAAGACACACCCAACTGCCAAGCCAAGAGCTTGCTTACATCTGATCAATGACCAAGTCCCGTCAGCCTCAGGAAACTGTCTCCGTTGTCAGAGTCGGCATCCCACTCACCTCTCATCTATGTTACTGCAGTGGTCTCTATAGTCTCCTTACCTCCCTCCAACCCACCCTCTACCTTGCCGGTGGTGATCTTCTGGAAAATAAAATTTGAAGATGTTTCTCTCCTGATTATGTCATTCACAAAGCAAAGCAATGACATGGCATGGCAGAGATCATTAGCTGCCTACCCCAACATCATTTTTCCCCTTCCGTTTCAGAACCCTGATTGTCAGCTGGGCACATCACCACCCCCACAAAAAGACCACATTTCCAGCTTCCCTTGCAGCAGGTATTTGTGCCAAAGTGCTGGTCACTGTGATTAACTGGAAGTGAGTTGAAAGATTTCCAGAAAGTCTCTGTGACAGGGCAGGGGTTGTGCCCTTCTTCCCCCTTCCTGCTGTTTGGAACGAAGACACAATGACTAGAGTTCATTCAGGTGGCCACCGGGGACCATAAGGAGATATGGTGAGAATAGCAGAGTGGCAAGACAGAGAAGCGCAGGTTCCTGATAACCACCAGGTTGCCATACTAGCTCTGGATTGTGTCTCTCTACATTTACCCTATTATTTTGAGTTTCACTACTAAATGTAGCTGAATTGAATCCCAAACAGAAGACATGGTATACAAGGTCCATAATGATTTGGCCCTTTTTTCCTTCTGCTCTCTGCTCTCCTACTCTTCCTACACACTGTTCTCCAGGGATATGCAGCATTGGGCTCTCTAATGTGCCACATCTCTTGCTTGCAAGTCTCTGCACTTTCCCCCTCATGCAAACTCACTTCACCAAATGCCTTTTCTTCATCTTCCACATCTCAGTTCACAGCAGTGATTCTCAGGTTTTATGAGCTATCAGTCACTTGTGAAAATCAGACGTTAATGGACTCTCTTTCAGGAAAGTGCAATGCCATCCCCCCAAAAAACAAAACTTCACTACTGTGGAAATTTCACAGCATATAAAAATAATCTTTATAAGAGATGCTGTTTATTTCCCAGTGAAAGTTAACATGCAAATAAAGCAAAAAATAAACTAACTCTCCAAACTGAATTTCAATGAAAAGGCTTCTGTTTGGCTTGAATTAGAAGTTGACACTGTAGATGGACTTTGAGATGCCTGCCATCTTTAACTGCCATTCAATTTTGACTTTCTTTTTTGATGATCTTGAGTACTAAAAACCTCAACTCTCTCCAAGGCAAGCTCTCACAGCTTGCTCTGTCAGTTGAATGCAGGCTTGTGCTACGAACACCAGAATTCTCCAAGACTTCGAGCACTCAGTGGCTCGTACATTTTCTGTATCTTCAAAAGTCAGTAAGGTCATCTTCGGTGAAGTCTGGCCTTACTCATGCAGGATTGCACCATCTTTGATGCAATGCTCACAGATGCAGAAGAGGATGAATGACAGTGTATGTGGTGCTTACTCTCCTCTGCAGTAGCAAGACCAGAAGTGCTGGCTGGCATCACAGATACTACTGTGTACACAGCACCAAGACTTTTCTTCCAGCACAAGTTTTGTTTGGCTTGGAAACTTTACCATTTTAAAAACATTTCCAGAAGAGGTTCATAAATAACAATTCCTCTTTGAGGGCACCAGCAAGCACATAATGGATGAAAAACAGTACTCTGGCTGCCCTGAGAAATGTCTGAAATTGCAAGGATATGCTAAAGGGAAATGATGTAGCTGCTGTTTCCTCCATGACCTGATTCAAATCATTTTAATAAACTATGTCAATTCCAGCATGAATTTTATCATTTGATAAAAAGATTGCTCCAGAACTGAATGAGGCAGGATAGTAAAGTAGCTGAGAGCACAGGCTTTTAGCCAGGCTGCCTGGGTTTGGATCCTAGATTCCACTGCTTATTATGGCAAATTATTTTTCTGTTCAAAGTCTTTTTCATCTACTTCATTGATCTGTTATGAGGATAAATGAGACAATATGTGCGAAGTGCTAAGCAAAATGTGTGGCCCACAGTAAGAACACAGGTGCTGGCTGTGCTATCACTACATCACTGATCCAGACACACTCTCCACCCTACCCCACACTTGAACATTTCTGAAACCAGGATGCATCATACAACCAACGGGATCTGAAAATTAATGGGTTGCACTTTTTTTCTTTCTTAGTTGTACATGAAAGGTACAACTTATAATCGATGGCACAAATTTGATAAAATACAGCAAAAAAATTTGATAAAACTGAATTTCTCTCTCTGCTCCAGGTCACAAACCAGCTCAGTGATCTCCCAGGTATGGGTTCCACCCCGTCTCTCTCTAGTTATGTGTAGCTTGAGGATAGTTTAAGACAGAGGCCAACAAACTATAGCCTGTGGGAGTCAGACCTGCCACCTGTTGTCACAGAGTGTTACTGGAACACAGCCGCTCTCGTTAATTTACATATTGTCTATGGCTGCTTTTATGCTACCATGGCTGAGGTTAGCGATCATGACAGAGACTACACAGCCTACAAAGCCTAAAATATTCATCATTTGACTCTTTACCGAAAAGGTCTGCCAAACCCTGGTTTAAGACGGTCTTCTGTGGTTTTGATAATATCTCTGCCTTTCCAAACTTTGCTCCTCCTAACCTGGCTCTGTGCTGCCTGATGACTTCTCAGGATGGCCAGAGAACAGGCGCTCCCTCAGGCCGTGTCAGCTTGCGGTTCCGCTGGCAACAATGCTGCCACAGAACAATCCCCCAGGCTTTTGTATCCCCACATATTCATCCAAGAAAGCAAAACCAAGGATGTGTAGTTGGTAGCAGAACTCAGCAATTTTAAAAACAACAGAAGGAAAACCTAAGATTAAAAAGTCTTTTATCTACTCATATGAGGTACCTAGAATAGTCAAATTCATAGCAACAGAAAGCAGAATGGTGGTTGCCAGGAGCTCGGGGGAGAGGGAAATGGGAGTTGTTGTTTAATGAGTATAGAGTTTTGGTTTTGCAAGATGAAAACGTTCTGGAGATTGGTTGCACAACAATGGGAATATATTTAACCCTACTGAAGTGTACACTTAAAAATGGTCAAGATGGTAGATTTTATGTTATGCGTATTTTACCACAATTAAAAGAATTTTTTAAAAAGTTAGTCTTTTGTGTGGGTGTATATGTGCAGGAACACATATACACCCTGTCAAGGTGTCAGAGAACCACATAGCAAAATCGCTTTCTGTGACACTCATATGACCAGGAGGGAGTCTGACAAAGCCCCCACTTCCTGCTTCAGGTACTACCAGCTTCTATCAGTAATTATTACACTGTCTCCAAATTGTCTGTTCAGTGCTCCGTATCTCCAGGAAGGCAGTAACTGCCATATGGCACTCCCCCTACCATATCTATCACCTTTAATTATGTGTCATGCTCATTAGCGGCACTCACATATTTGTTGAGTAAATAAGTGAATAAATGAATGGAACAAACAGCTATTAATAAATGAAATCCATTCTCTGGAACTTATTTCTTATCTTATTAAATACTAAGTGTCAAACAAAAGTGGTGTCATCACTAATTAGAAACCTGATTACAAACATCATTATTTTAATTTTAAAAAAAAGTACTGAATTAGCCAACATTATATACAATTCTGATAAAGAAAACCTAAATCTAAGACTTTGCGCTGCATAAAAAATCATTTTTACAGGCCATAATATTAGTGTAGTAATTATAAAATGATCCCTCTGTGATAGGAAACAAACAGAACGATCACATACTAAACATTATAAGCTAAGCCTGGAAAAGTACATTTCCTAAGAAAGTTCTTTTGTCTTCTTTCACTTAAGAAATTATAAGAACACAAGATAAACTATCAAATCAAGTACATATTTTAATTGTGCCAGCTATTGATATTAACTCCCACATCTTTGTTTCTTTTTAAATTAATTTTAATTATTCTAAATTACATGTCAACTAGACCTTACAGACAGGAAAACTGGGTAATTTTTCCAGTAGTGGAGGAAATCAACTGTTCTTTTTATACACTGAGTCCACACATATCCAAAAGCAAAAATTTGTAAGAGGGAGTAAGTAAACTGGTCCTTTCAAAGAAAAAATCAGAAATCTTGGCAAACACACTGCTTTCTAAACAATTACACTCATCAGCACCAACCCAATATCATGCACAATATCCTTCACTATAATCTGCTACCTCAGCTACTAAAGTCAACCTTAATAAAAATCTCAGAAAGAACTATTACCAGGAGCTAGAATCATAAAAATCACTTATTTTCATCTTAAGTCTCATATTGCCGTCTCAGGGGAGCAAAACTTGAATACTGTGCCTTTTTGTTACATAAAGGTAAGGATCATAGCAATTCAAAGTCCAATAACCAATTATTACAAATAAAAGGATGGTTCCATATTAAATTAATACAAACAACTAACATAACGCAAATAAGCCAAAGAAAAAATTCAACCTAATAATCAAATAAAAATTTTAAAATATGTTTCATCTCAACTGGCAAATATTTTTTAAAACAATAATACTCAATGCTTTAATAAATGTAGCAAGACTGACAATAGACTGTAGGTCTCTACTCAATGCTAATTCAGAGAGGCCTTTCCTTTCTCTGCCTACCCTCTCTAAAATATTACCTCTACTCCCTCATTCCCTATATCCTTACCTTTGTTTTTTTCATGTCACTTATCACTACTTGAAATTACATTACATATCTTTTACTGTCCACACCTCCACTAGATTATAAACTAAAAACTAGATGAGGGTAGGGCTTTATCAGTATGGCTCTCTACTAATATACAGTTGGCACTCAAAATATAGCTGTTGATCCAATAAATTAATGTGACTAGGAGTGCAAACTGGTATACTTTCTGGAAAGGAATTTGAAATGTCTAATAAGAAACTTTAAAAACTTTATATCCTCCAAACACAACACCATTTCTGGATATTTATTCTTAGAAATAATTCTGAGATGCAAGGATTTATATATAAGTATATTCATTACAGAGTTTTTATAATAGGAAAAAAATAAGAGTCAACCTACATGCCCAACTACAGGAGACTTTCCAGAAGTAACACACACTGATACACTTGTACAAACTCCCAACTCTCACACTTCTGTCAACTGTTTTTACTACTATATTTCCTTCAAGTGATGAGTTAGATTCATTATCTTATTTCCTACCATCAAAAAATTAAGAAAAAACATTTGAATTCCCAACTTTTGCCACGCCCAATGATAGATGATCAAAGAATCTTATAATGGTCATCCACCAACCTTCCTACAATTTCACCTAAGCTTTAACGATCCAATGCCAAGGACGCTCTGCAAAACTTCCCCTGCTCACTAAACCTGACACCCCACAACGAACACACAAATCCTTTAAACACCTAAATGTCCACACAAAATGAGAATGGGTGCCCAATTCTTTTAATAGCTATGATAGTCCTCTGAAACAAGGCTTCACATCTATCTTGAGTTTAGTAGATAAAAAAATCTATAAACATGGATGGAGTTGCTGGTTAAAGACAATCTACATACACCACCCTGGAGCTTTCACTACGTGGATCTTCAATAAAACTCATAAAACAGAATAGTACAGCTAATCATTTTCATAACAGAGAACATTATGTTGCTTATCCTCACTGGCCTTACAGCACAGACTTCCTGTAATCCAGAAAGTTAAAGAATTTCCTAGAATTTATCTCTGCAATCAGGAAAAATCACTAGAGATAGATGAGCTTTATCTATTACAACAAAAATTGCAAACTACCAACACATTTGATACAAGAGAATTACAGGGATGTAAATTATGGCTCACCTACTTGGTGGAATATTTTACAAAAAATAAGACACATAGAAAAAATTAAAGTATTCATGACCATAAATGAAATAGATATCAAATTAAATATACTGATAACAAATAAATATATATTCACAACCAAAGACAAAGAATATTTAAATAAGAAAAGTTACAGAACTTAAAAAAGAAATACCATCTGTAACCTTAATACAATTCTGTTGTTTTCACTGTGTCCAGGATAGCACCTGACATCTAAGAGGTACTTAGTAAATATTTGTTGAATGTATAACAACAATAGTAAACATTTACTGAGTCTCTATCACAGTGCCTGGCACATAGTAAATGCTTTACATGCATTCTCAATAATACTCATAAAAACCTTACTTTTATTATGTCTACTTTTTATGAGTGAGGAGACTGGGATTAAAGCAGTTAAATAACCTGCTGAATGTTACGAGGCTAAGAAGTAATGAAGCTGGGATTTAAAACTCTGGAGTCTGTATTCTTGACCTCACTGCCATTACAGGTAAACTGGAAAAAAAAAACCTGTTAAGTACACTGAAGGCAGAATAAATTCAGTATACATAGGGAGGTGGCTTTGTAATGGTGGAATATATTAATGATTGACACTGAGCATGAGGTAATTTCTCACATACCTGTTGAATAAGTATATGATTAAGAATATTATAGCTCAATATCATGAGATTAGAGATTTTAAACTATAAAAAATTGCTCAATACCATCATTAATGTATAGAAGACTAAACTGCAAGGAAGTCGGCTAGCCCTGATAAAGGGTGCTGGAAAAAAAAAAAACAGGAAAAATTAAAAGTAGCCATTTCTTCAGTGGGAACCAAGAACTATAAGAAATCTGAATTTCCGGGCTTCCCTGGTGGCGCAGTGGTTGAGAATCCGCCTGCCGATGCAGGAGACACGGGTTCGTGGCCCGGTCTGGGAGGGTCCCGCATGCCGCGGAGCGGCTGGGCCCGTGAGCCATGGCCGCTGGGCGTGCGCGCCCGGGGCCTGTGCTCCGCAGCGGGAGAGGCCACAGCAGTGGGAGGCCCGCGTACCTCAAAAAAAAAAAAAAAAAAAAAAAAAAAAAAAAAAAA